>NW_003859888.1:0-1023 GCF_000181295.1 Otolemur garnettii | reverse complement strand
GATTAGTTCCGGTTGTTTTCATAGGGTATATTAAAATAAAGCTGCTCGTATAGGGCTGCTCCTTTTAATTCAATCTTTTTGCTTTGCTTGGAAGTGAAATCAGCTGTACGACAGGACAAATTATTCACAGAAAATGGACTAAGGCTTGAACAACTGTGAGCGTCTTTGCTATTTCGTACAACTACATATGTTTTGTGAAGCGACACGTGGTCCAGTGGGCACCAAGGACGGCCTTCTAGGCAGGTTGCAAATATTTTGATAAAAACTTTAAAATTTCATAAAAAACACAAATGTACACAAATAACCAGATGATGGCCTGGGGGGGGTAAGAATTTGGATTTTTGTCCGAATGATTCAGTTTTTGGTGAATTTCTTGATATTATATAAATCGAGCATTACAATGTCCTTCAAAATAAGTAGACTGTTCACTGATTTTTGCACTACTTATTACTCAAAGACTCTTATGTAAAAAAGAATCTCTTGTCATACACATAAATTATTATTCTTAAGCTCCAAGCTTTCAAATTTTCCACATAAAAGCTAAATGTCTTACACATTCCAAATTCCGGTTTTAGCTTTAAACTTAAAATATACCTCTAAGGATCTTGGAAATGCTCTGAGTCATGAGGAAAATTATTCTTAAAATTAGTTCTCCCTTCTTAATTCATTCTAACCTCTTTTCAAAAGTAAAATTCTCATCTTTACGTGAAGTTACACTTACGTTTTAAGTATTCTGGGGAGGGGGACTCCGTCACGAGCATGTGGGAAGAAAGCATTTTATAAACTTCTGAATGTTCTTGTTCTGGAAGGAAATTTAACAAATTCTGATCCATGACATCTGACTGAAAAAGATAATAAAGAACAAAGGCACACACCCTCAACGAAGATGAAAAACAAAAGCAAGAGCTAAAACTGAGCGTTCATGGTAATTCAGAACTGGGTTCCGAGATGGGAAGTTCAAGATCTGATTTCCTGCGGAGACTCTCAATTTGTCACTCTGTGACCTTGAATTGTCATCTAAAA
>NW_003859887.1:0-1023 GCF_000181295.1 Otolemur garnettii | reverse complement strand
GTTGTTTGGCGGGTCCGGGCTGGGGATTCGAACCCGCCACCTTAGGTGTACGTGGCTGGCGCCTTAGCCGGTTGAGCCATAGGCGCCGAGCCAGGACTCAACAGTTCTAAAGCTGCTTTCACACTAGAATTCTACTGCCCTAAAAATAACACAAAATGGATATAGACCCGTTACTTTGTGAGATATATTGTCAGAAGTGCGGGTCATTTCCTAATATATTAAGGAATTTTTAAAAAATTGTAAAAGGAAAATACAATGTTATAACACTGATTTGATCAACTCTGACAGAAGTTTAAGGAAATTCTGATACAAAACTAATAGATCTATTGGCCTGCCCCATGTTACTATGGTGTGATCTTTAGCAAAGTACTTAACCTAAGTCTCAGTATCTACACAATATTGATAACTATGTATCTAGGATAACTAGATAAAATTAAATAAGAAGAAAATGTATAAAAAATAAGTATGAATTTCTACTATTTATTGTTTTATAAATATTCCACTAGGAAGATGTAACAACTGTAGGCTTTTACACAACTGATAAAATATTCTTAAAACATGAGAGCAAAATGGATAAAGGAAAAAATGATATATTCATCATCCTAATAGAAGACTTACACCTCTTGATTTTTTTCTAGGTCAAAAAAATTCATTATATATCAAAGATCTAAACAATACCATTAAAAGGTTGGCTGACTATTATGAAACTCTAGACCCAACAACTAGAAAATACACATCTACTCAAGTAGGGGTGGAACATTTCAAAAAAGCTGATGACACAAGAGCCCATAAAATAAATATTAACAAACTGGCTTGGCGCCCGTAGCTTAGTGGTTAGGAGCCAGCCACATATCAGGGCTGGCAGGTTCGAACCTGGCCTGGGCCTGCTAAAGAACAAATGACAACTGCCACAAAAAAAAAAATAGCCAGGCGTCATGGCAGGTGCCTGTAGTCCCAGCTACTTGGGAGGCTGGGGCAAGAGAATCACTTAAGCCCAAGAGTTTGAGGTTGCTGTGAGCTGTG
>NW_003859886.1:0-1023 GCF_000181295.1 Otolemur garnettii | reverse complement strand
GTCCCCCTGGGTAGAGTACTGTAGCATCACAGCTCACAGCAACCTCCAACTCCTGGGCTCAAGCGAGTCTCCTGCCTCAGCCTCCCAAGTAGCTGAGACCACAGGTGCCCACCACAACGCCTGGCTATTTTTTGGTTGCAGCCGTCATTGTTGTTTGGTGAGCCCCCGGATGGATTTGAACCCGCCACCTTAGGTGTATGTGGCTGGTGCCTTAGCCACTTGAGCCACAGGCACTGAGCCCTCATTTAATTTTGCAATTGAGTAAAATATTTATGTGGTTTCAAAGTCAAATCTACAAAACAAGGTATATTCAGAGAAGTCTGGCTTCTGTCCTTTTAGCCTCTACTTGATTCTTTCCCTTCCCTCTAGCAGTGGTTTTTAGCATTGTGAAATTTTTAAAGAAGTACTGATGCTCAGGCTCCACATCCAACCAGTTAATTAATAATTTGTGAAGAGAACAGAAGGAGAGTGAGACCTAAACCTCAATATTTTTTATTTTTATTTTTGAGACAGAGTCTTATTCTGTTGCCCTTGGGTAGAGTGCTGTGGCATCATAGCTCACAGCAACCTCAAACTCTTGGGCTTAAGTGATCCTCTTGCCTCAGCCGCCTGATCAGCTGGAACTACAAGCACCCACCAGGATGCCCTGCTACATTTTCTATTTTTAGTACAGACGGGGTCTCACTCTTGCTCAGAGCTGGTCAGGAACTCCTGAGCTCAAGCAATTCACCTGCCTTGGCTTTCTCATGCTCATTGAAAATGAGCATGCTCACATGCTCATTACATGCTCTGCCCAAGCATCAATATTTTTTACAAGTTCCCAGTGAATTGTTACTGGTAGCCTAAGTTAAGGACTACTGCCGTTTAACTGGTTTTTTTAAAAAAAAGATATATCGGCTCGGCGCCTATAGCTCAACTGGCTAAGGCGCCAGCCATGTACACCTAAGGTGGCAGGTTCGAATCCCCAGCCCGGACCCGCCAAGCAACAATGGCGGCTGCAACCAAAAAATAGCCGGGCGTTGT
>NW_003859885.1:0-1023 GCF_000181295.1 Otolemur garnettii | reverse complement strand
TTTTTTTTTTTTACTAAGGAGTGATCTACCTTCATTGAGTGACAATATTCTGATTTTTCTTTTAAGATGACCTCGTACATTTTATTGTGTGACTGATACTAGGGGCAGTTACTCCAGATGCTAAGCACGTCTTTATCCTAGACAAAACATAGCTTCCTAACCAAACTAGGTCAATTCAACTTTGGCCGTAGAAACTTCAACTTTACCAGATCTATAGATTAGGAACTGTCATAGTTGGTATGGTTTTCATTTCTCTAATTTTATTGGCAGTGTACTGAACAGATGTTGTTTTTACTACCTATACCCCATAAGTACCCATTGTTCTGTTTTTTTCTGAAGTTAGTTAACTTTTCTTTTAATTCAATAAAATACATTTATTATGGTGCTTTGCTGAAGTTCCCCGGCATTATCTTTCATGACTTACAGCTAAAGAATTAAAAAATTACCTAAAATGAGGATAAAATAAAATCATGGAATTTGGCAACTTGAAAATCATCACTGATCTTAAAAAAGAAGTTTAGCTTGTTTCATGAGTACTGAAATGACATTAGAACTTCAGGAGATGGAAATACTGAGTATAAACTTTTTCAACAAAACCTGCTGTGCAGGGGAGTGTCTTGGTCCAGTTTAATCCAACACTTGGGATGGATAATTTATAAAGAAATTGGTTCTATTTAGCTCACTATCTTATGGGCTGAGAAGTTCAAAATTGGGTAACTATGTGGCAGCTTTTGGTGAGAGCCGGGTGCTGTGCCAAAAGCTGCTGGAAAAATTGAAAGGGAACCAGGTACATGAGAGAAGGGCAAAACATTTTATAGCAACTTGCTCATAAGAAACTAACCTATTCCAGTGAGAAGGGGAACTCACTCCTACCACACTGTATTTATCATTTCAGGAGGACAATGTCTCAATGACAAACACCTCCTGCGAGGGCTCCCCTCCCAACATGGCCATATTGGGGCACAAACTGCAACGTGAGTTTCAGAGGTGACACCATCAAACCACCACAGGGAGCAAAGACAT
>NW_003859884.1:0-1023 GCF_000181295.1 Otolemur garnettii | reverse complement strand
AAGAATGAAAGCTTGAGTCAGCCCTTGATCTACACGTTGGTGAAATGAAACCGTGAGCTTGAACGTTCTGTAATCTTTCATTTCTGTATTTAAGTATTGAGGGAGATCCTAGAGCTTCCTCAAAGTGCTACTGTAAGAATTAGCAGACCTGCGTACATCATCCCAGCAGCTGTGATCTCCTGTGTGATCTCTGCTGGTGTCATGCAGGGTTGGTCTCTTTATGCCCCGGGTACCATTTCTGGCCCTCTTTGGGGCAGGTAGACCATTTCCCTCTTATCAGAGCTTTCTTTCCATTTTTTCTGTTCTGAACCTACCTAAGGTTAGATGCTATGAGCTTTCTAGACTTTCTGAGGGGAAATAATGGCACATTTTGTTTCTCTCCAAAAGATCACCATTTTATAGCAGGTGAGTTTGGATAGTATTACTGAAGTTTGCTCCTACTCCACGTTTACCTTGACAAATAAAAGATGAAATAATGTATTCACATTGAAGTTCTAAAATTCAAATTTTTGTTGTTAGAAAAATAACATAGTTTGTGTCGGAAAGTTGTACATGGCTTATTATTCAATCGAAACAAACAGAGCAACTTCCTTCCCCTCCAACTTCTTCCCAAGAGGCAGACACTTACTTTTTTTTTTTTTAGATTTTCTCTATACATATATACGTGTGTTTATTTGGTTTCCACTTTTTGCCTTCATAAAACTAAAAAGGCTTAAAATTTAACAATAATAACAATGTTTAAGATAAGGACTAGAAACAAAAACCTCGTAAGGAACGAATGAAGATAAATACATTCAGAAAAAAATAATAAGTTGTTTTTTTTTGGCCAGGGCTGGGTTTGAACCCACCACCTCCAGCATGTGGAGCTGGCGCCCTACCCTTTGGAGCCATAGGCGCCGCCCAAAAAATAATAAGAAGTTAACTGATGACTCTGTACTGAACTTCAGAGTCAAAGCATTCTATGATAGACATACTCTTATCTGACAATGTGAATGTTACTTTTATTGCATTATTATTATTACT
>NW_003859883.1:0-1023 GCF_000181295.1 Otolemur garnettii | reverse complement strand
TGGACAATAGAAAAAGGTTAGGAGCAAAGTCCTCAGAAGAAAGACTGTTAGTAAGCAGAAGATTTGCACATCAAGATTTCCCAGTATTGTAGTGGACACGCACAATGAAATATTAGTTAACCCCCCAAATAATGAAATCCTGCCATTTGTAGCAACATGGACAAAACTGGAGAATGTTATGTTAATTGAAATAAGTCAACCGCAGGCAGACACATCCACATCTCCTATGTTCTCACTTGTATGCGGAAATTAGATATTAAAAATAATCAATCTCATGGAGACCGAGAGCAGAACAATCAGAGATGGGAAGAGTAGTATGTTTGGGGGTATAAAGTAGGGGTGGTTAATGGGTAAAAAAATACAGATAGATAGGTACCGTATTTGATGGCACAGCAACCAGTTTGATGAAAATATTTCAAATTGTATATGAAAACACCACACTGTACCCCATGATTGTATTAATGTACACAGCTATCATTTGATAAAAATAAAAATAAGTAAAGGTATTGTGTTTTGCTTTCACTCCTTTTCATGTTTCTGATTAATAGGAGTGTACACACAATCAGGTTACATTGTTCGGATTTGTAGGTAACCTCTAAGTTGGTCTGGTGTCCTTCACCCAGGAAGTATGACACACACCTGCACATGGTCCCCACTGGGAAGTAACCAACAAATTCCCCCTCTACGCCCGCCCTCTTTGCCTTCATTTAGTTTTCCTCTCCTGTGAGCATGTTGTTGCTATTCTGCACATTTCAAGTTAAGATTGAGTCCGTGTGATGCCTGTTTTCCATTCTTTTGATATTTTACTCGGGAGAGTGTTCTCCAAATACATCCAAATTATAACAAAGGATACATAATCTACAGCTTTTATGGCTGGATAATATTCTATGGTATACATATAGTACAGTTTATTAATCAATTAATAACAATCAAAGGGCACTTGGGTTGTTTCCGCATGTTTGCAATTATAAATTAGGCTGTTATAGACATACAAGTGCATATTTTCTTATGGTAAAATGACTT
>NW_003859882.1:0-1023 GCF_000181295.1 Otolemur garnettii | reverse complement strand
GCTCAGGAGTTGGAGGTTGCTGTGAGCTGTAATGCCACGGCACTCTGCCCAGGGGGACAGCTTGAGGCTCTGTCTCAAAAAAAAAAAAAAAAAATTGATAGACCTATATCCCTAAAAAGACTAATTTTACTGAATGTAAATTATGACTCCCTGAACTTGCCTTTTAACAAACAACAGAAGTACCCAGCACAGTGGCTCCCCCTGTAATCCTAGCACTTTAGAAGGTCAATGTGGGTGGACTGATTGTGATGAAGAGTTCAGACCAGTCTGAGTAAGGACAAGAACTCTCTTTCTACTAAAAACAAAAATCTATTCAGGTATCCTAGTAGATACCTGTAGTCCAAGTTATTCAAATGGTTGAAATAAGAGGATAGCTTAAGCCCAAGAGTTAGAGGTTGTGGTGAGCTATGATGCCATGGCACTCTACCAAGGGCAACAAAGTGAGACTCTAGTTCAAAAAACATAGGCTCAGCGCCCGAAGCACAGTGCTTACGGCGCCAGTCACATACACCAAGGCTGGCAGGTTCAAGCGCAGCCCAAGCCTGCTAAACAATGACAACTACAACAAAAAAATAGCTGAGCATTGTGGTGGGTACCTGTAGTCCCAGCCACTTGGGAGGCTGAGGCAAGAGAATCACTTAAGCTCAAGAGTTGGAGGCTGCTGAGAGAAAGAAAAACTACAAAAGAATTTAAAGTTTAACCAAAGGGTATTAAGTAATTTCTCATTACTGATTACTATCACTGATTTAATGAATCAAGGGTAAAGAGACCTGACATTTTCAATTTTTTATATAGAAATTTACAAATATGAATTGGATGGTCAGCTCTACAACAATACCCCCACCTCCCTATAACTTGTATTTCCTTCCCTATGCCTAAAGTCTTTATTTGTAAAATTAGATGATTGCTAAGGTCTCTTCAAGAACTAAATACTAGGCTCGGCGCCTATAGCTCAACTGGCTAAGGCGCCAGCCACGTACACCTAAGGTGGCGGGTTCAAATCCCCAGCCTGGACCCGCCAAA
>NW_003859881.1:0-1023 GCF_000181295.1 Otolemur garnettii | reverse complement strand
TCAAAAAAAAAAAAAAATCTTAAGCAGAAAATTTCTTAAATGCACCTAAAATATAATTCAATTTGAGCATAAATTTTCAGTAGCACACATGTCTTAGCCCAGGTTTCCTAAAAAGCAAAATCTGAGGCAAAACTTACCTGCTAAAAATGCACTGGAGGTGCAATCCCAGGGCAGCAAAAGAGAGAGGAGTAGGAAATAAGGCAAAGAAGGAAGGAAATAAAATACAATGTGTCATCAAGCTGGCCACAAACTCAAAAGAACACAAGTTGCTCGGTTATGTGGACCATCTCTGGAGACACCATTTAAAGCCCTTGGAGCTCAGGATTGACCATGGCAGGAGGAGAAGGAATTTCTGGGTTGGCTCTGCCTGATGGAGACTGTGCTGAGGCTCGTTCCTCATCCCCAGAAGAGGCTGAGAGGTGACAGTGTTAGGAGATGGATCATGGTAGTTGCAAGGAACAGAAGTAGGGGAGGGGCAGATGGGGCCAAGCAAATATATTGAGGTATAGTTGGGTCTGGTGCACACAGGGGGAGCTGAGCAAGTTGCCTAGATGTATTATATATTCAAAAGCCAGAAGCAAAAAAAAAAAAAAAAAAAGCCAGAAGCAAAATATATTTGAACTTTTTTTAGATAACTGACATCTCTATATTAGTACTACCAAGATAATAATACTTTTTTTCCATGCTCTATTCTTCTTCTTTTTTTTTTTTTTTGAGACAGAGCCTCAAGCTGTCCGCCTGGGTAGAATGCTGTGGCATCACAGCTCACAGCAACCTCCAGCTCCTGGGCTCAAGTGAGTCTCCTGCCTCAGCCTCCCAAGTAGCTGGGACCACAGGCGTTAGGCACAATGCCTGTCTATTTTTTGGTTGCAGCCGTCATTGTTGTTTGGTGGCCCCAGGCTGGATTCGAACCTGCCACCTTAGGTGTATGTGGCTGGCTCCTTAGCCACTTGAGCCATCGGTGCCGAGCCTCCATGCTCTATTCTTTAGAACAGTTGTTCTTAACCTTCTTAATGCCACGGC
>NW_003859880.1:0-1024 GCF_000181295.1 Otolemur garnettii | reverse complement strand
GAATATCTTTTGGTCACTATATGCTTAGCAATGATTTTTTTTTTTTTTTTTTTTTTTGAGACAGAGCCTCAAGCTATCCCCTTGGGTAGAGTGCCATGGCATCACACTCACAGCAACCTCCAACTCTTGGGCTCAGGCGAGTCTCCTGCCTCAGCCTCCCAAGTAGCTGGGACCACAGGCGCCCGCCACAACGCCTGGCCATTTTTTGGTTGCAGCCATCATTGTTGTTTGCGGGCCCGGGCTGGGAATTCGAACCCGCCACCTTAGGTGTATGTGGCTGGCGCCTTAGCCGCTTGAGCCACAGGCGCCGAGCCATTACTACAGTTTTGTGATGGGCATCTGTTGTTTTTGCTTGCCCAGCATCTATTCTGTCTTCTGGGAACAGAAGCACTGGCTTTCTTCCAGAGACTCGCCCTTCTCTGTGTCCCTTTCAATTCACACAGGCTGGGATCAGTGCCTGAGAGAGGAGGCCAATCACAGTCACAGTGACTGGCTCAGGATAAACCGAACAGGTCCTGGGACATTCACTGGAACTATTGAGGTGGAAAACTCTTCCCATGGGAGTCCTTAAGCTGTGAAGATGTAGCCTAGAACTGTTCAGCCCTTGTGGCTGCCATTCTTGGGAGCCTACTCAAGGCAGAAGCCACCACGCAGGGTTGCAGAGACAGCCCCAATGTCACCTTCAACCAGGAGTCCTAGAAGGGAGCATGCTGCCTGGACTTGCCAATGACAAGAGTCAGGCAGCTCCCTTTGTGGCCTGGTCTAGTTGCTTTTCAGTATCTTTTTCCTTCGTGCGCGCGCGCACACGTGTGTTTTAGAGACAGAGTCTTGCTATATTGTCCAAACTGGACTTGAACTCCTGGGCTTAAGGGATTCTCGTTCCTTAACCGAGTGGCTGGGACTATAGGTATGTACCACCACAGGCGGTTTGCTTTTTTTTTTTTTTTTTTGAGACACAGCCTCAAGCTGTCCCCCTGGGTAGAGTGCCCTGGCATTACAGCTCACAGCAACCTCCAACTCCTGG
>NW_003859879.1:0-1024 GCF_000181295.1 Otolemur garnettii | reverse complement strand
AAAAGGAACAAACTATTGGCACATAGATGCAACAGTTTGGATGGATCTTATCTTATCTTGTAAACCCTCTTGAGTTAGAGGCAGGCATTACGTTGAGTGGGAAAAAAATGACAAAATTACAGAAATGGAGAATAGTTTAATGGTTGCCAAGGGCTGGGGTTGATGGGGGAGGGATGGGTGTAACTATAAGGAGTAACACATCTTTATGGAGATGGATAGTTCTATATTTTGATGATGGTAGCAGTTGAGCCCCCACACATGATAAAATTAGGGTTACCAGATGAAATTCAGGATGCCTAGTTGAATTTGAACTTAAGACAAACAAGGAATAATTCTTGTTTTTGTTTTTTTGAAACAGTTTTACTCTGTTGCCTGGGCTAGAGTGCAGTGGCATCTTCTTAGCTCACAACAAACTCCGGTGCTCAAGGAGTCCTCCTGCCTCAGCATCCCAAGTAGCTGGGACTACAGGCACACACTACCACACCTGGGTCAATTTTTCTACTTTTTATAGAGATGAGGTCTCACTTCAAGATTCAGGATGGTCTTGAACTCCTGGATTCAAGCAATCTTCCCAAAGTTCTAGGATTACAGACAGGTGTGAGCCATGGTACCCAACCTATTTTTAAAGTATAAGAAGGCCCCCAAACACTGCATGGGATATACTAAAAACAAAATTTAACTGAGTGTCCTGTATTTTTATTTGCTAAATCTGGCAACCTTAGGGGGAAAACCCTACAGAACCATATGCACACACACTGTACCAGTGTCCCCTTCCTGGTTGTGATATGGTGCTGTGGTTATGTAAGATGTGGTAACCATTAGAAGAAACTGGGGGGAGGGTATCTGGGTCCTCTCTGTACTGTTTTTTTTTTTTTTTTTTTTTGAGACAGAGCCTCGAGCTGTCCCCCTGGACAGAGTGCTGTGGCATTACAGCTCACAGCAACCTCCAACTTTTGGGCTTAAGCGATTCTCTTGCCTCAGCCTCCCAAATAGCTGGGACTGCAGGTGCCCACCACAATGCCCG
>NW_003859878.1:0-1024 GCF_000181295.1 Otolemur garnettii | reverse complement strand
TCCAGCCTGGTTCCTTTAAGTTCAGAGAAGCTTTGGATCTTCCCACCATGATCTCCCTCAACCCCATCATACAGTCTAAACAAAAACAGTGTTTTGTGATGCCACAGCACTCCACCCAGGGGGACAGCTTGAGGCTCTGTCTCAAAAAAAAAAAAAAAAATGAAATGATTTTTGTCAGTTAAATTCAGGAAATATTTAGAGTACTGAGCAAAGGCTTGATTTTAGACCCCCAAAGACCTGGAGTCACTCTCTACGCAGTGTTAATTGACTTAAATTCATCAAGACACACATGCACCCAAACACACACACCACCCTCATTCATCCACGGTTTATAGAACTGTTTTCTCACCTTTAAATGACGATGAGAACTGCCCTATGCATATCACTCTGTTGTTGTGAGGAGATTGTAAATGTGGAAGTGTGTTGCAACTTGTACAATGCGACAACAGTGCACATTCATTTTAGTTACAAGAGCTACCAATTCCTCTCTGTTTTAATTGTCTGGGTCACAGCCCCAGCGTTATTTTAGAAATTGCATCCTTGGTTCTGCCCCTTTGCCTTCAGGTCCCAGGAAGGGCGAGTTTACAATTACTGCTAGCAGTGACTCATTCTAGGCAGGGAACCTGAAGGAGGGTTAGGAGAGAATTGTTTGTTAGGTTTTCTACAGTTTGGAATTGAAAAAAAATGCATTTATGATCTTTGCAGAAACAGTGACTACCAGATGTGGCACTGAGAAACTGAGTCAGTGTAAGAGGTGTCTGATCTGACGACCTTTGGGCAAGTCACTTTCTCTCTGAGTCACTGAGTGACTCTCAGTTTCATCACCTATAAAATGGCTGTGCTGGCTCGGCGCCTGTGGCTCGACCGGCTGGGGCACCAGCCACGTACACCTGAGGTGGCGGGTTCGAATCCCCAGCCAGGACCCACCAAACAGTGACGGCTGCAACCAAAAAATGGCCGGGCGTTGTGGCGGGCGCCTGTGGTCCCAGCTACTTGGGAGGCGGAGGCAGGAGACTCGCTTGAG
>NW_003859877.1:0-1024 GCF_000181295.1 Otolemur garnettii | reverse complement strand
GTCCCAGCTACTTGGGAGGCAGAGGCAGGAGAATCACTTAAGCCCAGGAGTTGGAGGTTACTGTGAGCTGTGATGCCACAGCACTCTACCCAGAGCGACAGCTTGAGGCTCTGTCTCAAAAAAAAAAAAAAGTCTATGACATAATAAGAAGAGTCAGAATATAAAATTGATCTCAATTGTATAAAAACAATTCTAGAAAAGATATGAAAAGGAAACAAGCACAACTAGTTAACAGTGGTTGCCTTGGAGTGATGAGGTTATACACACCCTTTTTTCCCCTTACGTCATTTATATCACAGGTGCTATTTTGAAAATTTTTATGAGAAACTATTTTATTCTTATAAAAAATAAAATGCATTATTAATATGATTAAGCAAGATGGGGGTAAGACAGAGAAAGAGAGACTGACTTTCCAAAGGCCTTTTAAAGATTACATCCTTGCCATTAAAAAAAGGTTGCTAAGAAAAAAATGGACACAAATGACAGTCTGAAACACACCCCCCTCCAAACAAACAAACAACCCCCCCCAAGTCATCATGTTGCTTACTGGAAAGAGAAGACACAGAAAGACCATTCTGCCATAACTGATATGTGTCCATTGTTGAAAGGGGTGTAGGAGATAAAGATTTGACAGTGGGAAAAAACAATGTTGTTACAGACACTAACTGCATGCTTCGCTCTTTCAAGAGTCATTAGTGAAAATACTGAGTATTGTAAAGTAACCTAAAGGAAAATATCTTCAAATTTAGAAAATATATTCTCTAAGAAAGATTTTTATTTTATCCCTGAATCATTTGAATTAATGATGAGTGAAGAAGAAAAAGGTCTCATAAGACCCTTATTAAAAAAATTAATATCCACTACTTATGTTTATGCATATCTTAAAGGTTGGATATATACAATTATCTGATTATTTATTTTTGACAAAGACCTTGGAATATGTGCTAAAATTAACAATATATTAGGTCCTTAAAAATTCATTATTAAAAAATACTCTAAAATTCAACAGATCACAGTCACTAAA
>NW_003859876.1:0-1024 GCF_000181295.1 Otolemur garnettii | reverse complement strand
CTCAAGCGAGTCTCCTGCCTCCGCCTCCCAAGTAGCTGGGACCACAGGCGCCCGCCACAACGCCCGGCCATTTTTTGGTTGCAGCCGTCACTGTTTGGTGGGTCCTGGCTGGGGATTCGAACCCGCCACCTCAGGTGTACGTGGCTGGTGCCCCAGCCGGTCGAGCCACAGGCGCCGAGCCAGCACAGCCATTTTATAGGTGATGAAACTGAGAGTCACTCAGTGACTCAGAGAGAAAGTGACTTGCCCAAAGGTCGTCAGATCAGACACCTCTTACACTGACTCAGTTTCTCAGTGCCACATCTGGTAGTCACTGTTTCTGCAAAGATCATAAATGCATTTTTTTTCAATTCCAAACTGTAGAAAACCTAACAAACAATTCTCTCCTAACCCTCCTTCAGGTTCCCTGCCTAGAATGAGTCACTGCTAGCAGTAATTGTAAACTCGCCCTTCCTGGGACCTGAAGGCAAAGGGGCAGAACCAAGGATGCAATTTCTAAAATAACGCTGGGGCTGTGACCCAGACAATTAAAACAGAGAGGAATTGGTAGCTCTTGTAACTAAAATGAATGTGCACTGTTGTCGCATTGTACAAGTTGCAACACACTTCCACATTTACAATCTCCTCACAACAACAGAGTGATATGCATAGGGCAGTTCTCATCGTCATTTAAAGGTGAGAAAACAGTTCTATAAACCGTGGATGAATGAGGGTGGTGTGTGTGTTTGGGTGCATGTGTGTCTTGATGAATTTAAGTCAATTAACACTGCGTAGAGAGTGACTCCAGGTCTTTGGGGGTCTAAAATCAAGCCTTTGCTCAGTACTCTAAATATTTCCTGAATTTAACTGACAAAAATCATTTCATTTTTTTTTTTTTTTTTGAGACAGAGCCTCAAGCTGTCCCCCTGGGTGGAGTGCTGTGGCATCACAAAACACTGTTTTTGTTTAGACTGTATGATGGGGTTGAGGGAGATCATGGTGGGAAGATCCAAAGCTTCTCTGAACTTAAAGGAACCAGGCTGGA
>NW_003859875.1:0-1024 GCF_000181295.1 Otolemur garnettii | reverse complement strand
CCGGGCTGGGGATTCAAACCCGCCACCTTAGGTGTACGTGGCTGGCGCCTTAGCCGGTTGAGCTATAGGCGCCGAGCCCCCTTTCCTGTCTTAAATGTTTTTATGATTCAGGATTTTAACTCCACCTTGTTTTTAACCTCCCAAATCAGATGTTATTATTGTTTTTAGATTGAAAGATTTTCACATAGGTAGACCAATTTCTTTGTTCAGTTTTCCTTCCTGTACTTGAAGCTACTTTCTGGAATTATTTTCATTTTCCTTCAACATGAAGTCGATCCTTTAGAAATCTCTTCAGTGAGGATATCTTGGTAGTGTATGCTCAAGATTTTTTGTTGATATTATTGTTTGTTTTGTTGTTTATTTGGTTCATTTTCATTTGGTTTGTTTTTTTGTTTTGGTATTTAAATGCCTTTTTAAAATCTATATTCTTTTTTTTTTTTTTAGAGACAGAGTCTCACTTTGTCACCCTCAGTAGAGTGGGCATCACAGCTCACAGCAACCTCCACCTCTTGGGCTTAGATTCTCTTGCCTCAGCCTCCCAAGTAGCTGGGACTACAGGTGCCCACTGCAATGCCCAGCTATTTTCTTGTTGCAGTTTGGCTGGGGCCGGGTATGAATCCACCACCCTCAGTATATGGGGCCAGTGCCCTGCTCACTGAGCCACAGGTACCATCCTAAAATCTATATTCTTTTTTTATTTTTTGAGACAGAGCCTCAAACTGTCCCCCTGGGTAGAGTGCCATGATATCACAGCTCACAGCAACCTCCAACTCCTGGGCTCAAGTGAGTCTACTGTCTCAGCCTCCCAAGTAGCTGGGACCACAGGCACCCACCACAACGCCCGGCTATTTTTTGGTTGCAGCTGTCTTTTTTTTTTTTTTTGAAAGACAGTCTCACTCTGTCACCCTGGGTAGAATGCTATGGCATCAAACAGCAAGCTCAAACTCTTGAGCCTAAGAGATCCTCTTGCTAGTTTTTCTATTTTCAGTAGAGATGGAGTTGCACTCGTTCTCAAGAGCTCAAA
>NW_003859874.1:0-1024 GCF_000181295.1 Otolemur garnettii | reverse complement strand
GAGGGACCCAAGAAAATATACATCAGATCATATTGTTCTCCTACATGTTGCTCTTACTGGCTTCCATCTCATCAGACTAAAGTCCAGAGTCATCACACTGACCTTAAGCATTCTCTGTAATCTGGCTCCCATTACTTCCTTCTCGCCTGGCTCTCCCTCTCACCCCTCAGTACATCACCCTTGGTGGCCCTGGGCCATATTAGGCAGCCTCACCCTCCTACTTCTCAACCTTGCTGTTTCCTCTGCTTGGCATTGTAGATTCCCAACCAATCATGTGACTCATGTATTTACTTCCTTCCTATTATCACTCTCATGTACCATTTCAATGAGGCCTTCCCTGATCACCTTATCTAAAATTGCAACCATTTCCCTTCACATTTCTCTCTCTCTACCATGATTTATGTTTCCTCTTTACCATTATCATTTTATAACATATCATATATTCTATCTTATCTTTCTCACTAGTATGAAAACTCCATAAGGACAAGATATTTGACTAATTTGCATATTATTGTATGTCTAGACTAGAACCTGACACATAGTAATTGCTCAATAAACATTCATTGAATGAAAGAAAAAGTCATTTACAGGATTCTGTTCCCAAAGTTAACTTTGAATTCTGCTATTCAGAACATTGTTCACATTTTTTTCTCATAGAAACAATGCTATCGGCTTGGTGCCTGTGGCTCAAGTGGCTAAGGCGCCAGCCACGTATACCCAAGGTGGCGGGTTCGAATCCAGCCTGGGCCCGCCAAACAACAATGATGGCTGCAACCAAAAAGTAGCCAGGCGTTGTGGTGGGTGCCTGTGGTCCCAGCTACTTGGGAGGCGGAGGCAGGAGGCTCGCTTAAGCCCAGGAGTTGGAGGTTGCTGTGAGCTGTGATGCCACAGCACTCTACCCAGGGGGACAGCTTGAGGCTCCTGTCTCAAAAAAAAAAAAAAAGAAGAAGAAGAAGCAACGCCATCTGGATAAGGAAGAAACCACAGATGGGAGAGAGTCCTGGGTACCATGATTAATCTAAAG
>NW_003859873.1:0-1024 GCF_000181295.1 Otolemur garnettii | reverse complement strand
AACAGTTGTGCAACAGCTATCACACATGAGCAGCAAGGTTGGGAAAGCCCTGAGGTGAGGAAGCAGAGCTCCCAGATAAAAGAACATCCCACCCAGGTGTGGGTGCCCATGTATGTTCACATTGGAATGAGCATTTAATAGGCCTTTCACTGTGTGACCTAGTTGGCATGGCAGAAAGAGTTTGCAGCATTCAAGTCAAATATACTTGGCCTCAAATTCTAATTCTTCTACTAATGAACTATATAAACTTTAGGTTAATTGCTTATCCACCTGAAACTATAGCCTATATTGACCTATATTATAAAAAGTAAAGATTAATATGTCAACTGCCCAGTAGTATCCAAGCCTATGCTGAAAGAAAAGGTTAGTTCCCTTGTCAATTTCTTTTCATTTTGTATATCTTTATTTATTCTGGGGACAATACTGATAGTAACCAACATTTTCTAGTTATTCTTTTTTTCCTTATTCCCATGATCATTTCCCTGAATAACACTTAGAACATCTTATTTCTGCTATTTCTGTCTAAAGCTGATGTTCACATCATTAAATACTTCTATTTTAAATTCCAAACCATCAGCTTAAGCCTTTGAAAGTTCAGCTCTAGTTATGTCACCTGCATTACTTCCCTGCTCACATATCTTCAGTTCCATTTTATCTACGAAATTCAATGCAAATCTCTTGACCACCTCTCCACCCCAGCCTAGAGACTAACCCCAACGTCCATTCTAGATGTGTCATATGTTTCCTAAGTGTACCCTCTATTGCAGTAAAACTTGCTCTCTCATTATGCTCTGAACGAGTGATATGTTTTTCCATATTTTTGCTATTCTTTTCTATACTGGAACAGACAATTTACAACCTGACCTATCAAAACCTTATTTTCCTTTTAGGCTCAGCTTGCACCATGCTCCATAAAGCCTTCAATATCTTCAAGGAAGAAATGTGCTCTTACTCCTCAGAACTAAAGCATGCTATCTGAATTTCCTTAAATACACACTTATAGTATTCACCATAATTATCTCTA
>NW_003859872.1:0-1024 GCF_000181295.1 Otolemur garnettii | reverse complement strand
AAGCGGCTAAGGCACCGGCCACATACACCTAAGGTGGCGGGTTCGAATCCCCAGCCCGGGCCCGCCAAACAACAATGATGGCTGCAACCAAAAAAAAAAAAAAAATGGCCGGGCGCTGTGGTCCCAGCTACTTGGGAGGCTGAGGCAGGAGACTCGCTTGAGCCCAGGAGTTGGAGGTTGCTGTGAGCGTGATGCCATGGCACTCTACCCGGGGGTGGGGTGGGGTGGGGGGGTGGTTAGCTTGAGGCTCCGTCTCAAAAAAAAAAAAAAAGAAGGATATGGACCCCTCCAGAATTGTTGTTTCTGAGTATAGATGGAATCCAAGCTCTCAAGCTGTTGCCTTCCATCTGGCTCAGTAGCCATGTGTTCCATAGGCCATTCCTCTGTTCCATAAAGCCAGCTGCTTCTGGCTGTCAGGATATACAACAAGGCTGGTGAACCTAATGGAAGGGTTGGTTGTCCTTTCGTTGTAAGATTTGTTCCTTGGTCAGACACCATGATGGTGGGTTAAGTATTCAGTAAACCCATGTAGGCTGGTCATGGTAAAAGCACGACTGGTGGGAAAAACAGATCCAAATTCAGTATAAACCTCTTCTTGATGAGTTTGATTCACTCTTCCCACCATGGTAAAAAGCACCCATTATAATGATTCCTTTTAACATGGGCACTCAACAGTAGCAATAACACGGTCAGGGCGGTGCTTGTGGCTCAAGGAGTAGGGTGCTGGCTCAATATACCGGAGGTGGCGGGTTCAAACCTGGCCCCGGCCAGAAACTGCAATTAAAAAAAAAAAAAAGACATTTAAAAATAAATAAATAAATATGGGTGGCACCTGTGGCTCAGTGGGTAGGGCGCTGGCCCCATATACCGAGGGTGGTGGGTTCAAACCCAGCCCAGGCCAAATTGCAACAAAAAAAATTAACTAGGCATTGTGGCAGGTGCCTGTAGTCCCAGCTACGCAGGAGGCTGAGGCAAGAGAATCGCCTAAGCCCAGGAGTTGGAGGTTGCTATGAGCTGTGTGACG
>NW_003859871.1:0-1024 GCF_000181295.1 Otolemur garnettii | reverse complement strand
CCAGGAGTTGGAGGTTGCTGTGAGCTGTAATGCCAGGGCACTCTACCCAGGGGGACAGCTTGAGGCTGTGTCTCAAAAAAAAAAAAAAAAAAGCAAACCGCCTGTGGTGGTACATACCTATAGTCCCAGCCACTCGGTTAAGGAACGAGAATCCCTTAAGCCCAGGAGTTCAAGTCCAGTTTGGACAATATAGCAAGACTCTGTCTCTAAAACACACGTGTGCGCGCGCGCACGAAGGAAAAAGATACTGAAAAGCAACTAGACCAGGCCACAAAGGGAGCTGCCTGACTCTTGTCATTGGCAAGTCCAGGCAGCATGCTCCCTTCTAGGACTCCTGGTTGAAGGTGACATTGGGGCTGTCTCTGCAACCCTGCGTGGTGGCTTCTGCCTTGAGTAGGCTCCCAAGAATGGCAGCCACAAGGGCTGAACAGTTCTAGGCTACATCTTCACAGCTTAAGGACTCCCATGGGAAGAGTTTTCCACCTCAATAGTTCCAGTGAATGTCCCAGGACCTGTTCGGTTTATCCTGAGCCAGTCACTGTGACTGTGATTGGCCTCCTCTCTCAGGCACTGATCCCAGCCTGTGTGAATTGAAAGGGACACAGAGAAGGGCGAGTCTCTGGAAGAAAGCCAGTGCTTCTGTTCCCAGAAGACAGAATAGATGCTGGGCAAGCAAAAACAACAGATGCCCATCACAAAACTGTAGTAATGGCTCGGCGCCTGTGGCTCAAGCGGCTAAGGCGCCAGCCACATACACCTAAGGTGGCGGGTTCGAATTCCCAGCCCGGGCCCGCAAACAACAATGATGGCTGCAACCAAAAAATGGCCAGGCGTTGTGGCGGGCGCCTGTGGTCCCAGCTACTTGGGAGGCTGAGGCAGGAGACTCGCCTGAGCCCAAGAGTTGGAGGTTGCTGTGAGTGTGATGCCATGGCACTCTACCCAAGGGGATAGCTTGAGGCTCTGTCTCAAAAAAAAAAAAAAAAAAAAAAATCATTGCTAAGCATATAGTGACCAAAAGATATTC
>NW_003859870.1:0-1024 GCF_000181295.1 Otolemur garnettii | reverse complement strand
GGGCCATCTTGAAGTATTTTAAAACTAATCCCAGACATACCACTTCATCTATAAATATTTCAGAATGTATTCCTAAAAAACTAAGGACCCTGCATTTTAAAAACAGAGGTACATACAGTAACATACATAAATCTCAAAAGAACACAGCTCAGTGAAAGGTGATTTTTTTATATATATACACAATTGTGAAACTACCACCCAGATCTATGTCTAGAATATTTCCAGTTCCCTTTTGTAGAACCCTTTAACAACATAAGAACAATACCACTACCTCAATTTTACAATAATATTTCTTTATAGAGATAGGGTCCCACTATGTTGCTCAGGCTGGTCTCAAACTCCCGGGCTTAAGCAATCCTTCCCCTCTTGGCCTCCCATAGCGGTGGGATTGTGGGCATGAGCCATTGTGCCCAGCCACATTAATGTCCATTTAATATTTAAATGTATTTAATTGCCACATGCTTTTGTTTTTCTTTTTTTTATTTGTTTTATTATTGTTCAAACCAGGTTCAAAAAAAACCCCCAAATCCTCCTTCCCGCCCCCACTTACATTTTAATTTATTTGGTGAAAAAAACAGGTGGCTTGTTCCGCAGTTTCCCCCAGTTTGGGTTCTGTTCGATGCAATTTCATGATGCTGTTTCAACATGTCCCCCTGTTCCCTGTATTTCCAGTAATGGGTTTGTTAGATGCAGAGGCTTGATCAGATTGAGGATCAAATTTCCAGCCAGAACATTTTTACTAGTAGTGGAATGTTCTTCCATCTGGAGGCACAGAACATTTGGTTGCTTCTCAGCATGTAAAGGCAGGAGTCATGGATAATCACTGTTTAGTTCTTTATTTCATTGAAAGTTGCAAAATCGGGATGGTGCCTGTGGCTCAGTGAGTAGGGTGCTGGCCCCATATACCAAGGGTGGTAGGTTCAAACCTGGCCCTGGCCAAACTGCAACAACAAAAAAAATAGCCCGGCAGTATGGCAGGCACCTGTAGTCCCAGCTATTTGGGAGGCTGAGGCAAGAGAATCAC
>NW_003859869.1:0-1024 GCF_000181295.1 Otolemur garnettii | reverse complement strand
CTTTAGATTAATCATGGTACCCAGGACTCTCTCCCATCTGTGGTTTCTTCCTTATCCAGATGGCGTTGCTTCTTCTTCTTCTTTTTTTTTTTTTTTGAGACAGGAGCCTCAAGCTGTCCCCCTGGGTAGAGTGCTGTGGCATCACAGCTCACAGCAACCTCCAACTCCTGGGCTTAAGCGAGCCTCCTGCCTCCGCCTCCCAAGTAGCTGGGACCACAGGCACCCACCACAACGCCTGGCTACTTTTTGGTTGCAGCCATCATTGTTGTTTGGCGGGCCCAGGCTGGATTCGAACCCGCCACCTTGGGTATACGTGGCTGGCGCCTTAGCCACTTGAGCCACAGGCACCAAGCCGATAGCATTGTTTCTATGAGAAAAAAATGTGAACAATGTTCTGAATAGCAGAATTCAAAGTTAACTTTGGGAACAGAATCCTGTAAATGACTTTTTCTTTCATTCAATGAATGTTTATTGAGCAATTACTATGTGTCAGGTTCTAGTCTAGACATACAATAATATGCAAATTAGTCAAATATCTTGTCCTTATGGAGTTTTCATACTAGTGAGAAAGATAAGATAGAATATATGATATGTTATAAAATGATAATGGTAAAGAGGAAACATAAATCATGGTAGAGAGAGAGAAATGTGAAGGGAAATGGTTGCAATTTTAGATAAGGTGATCAGGGAAGGCCTCATTGAAATGGTACATGAGAGTGATAATAGGAAGGAAGTAAATACATGAGTCACATGATTGGTTGGGAATCTACAATGCCAAGCAGAGGAAACAGCAAGGTTGAGAAGTAGGAGGGTGAGGCTGCCTAATATGGCCCAGGGCCACCAAGGGTGATGTACTGAGGGGTGAGAGGGAGAGCCAGGCGAGAAGGAAGTAATGGGAGCCAGATTACAGAGAATGCTTAAGGTCAGTGTGATGACTCTGGACTTTAGTCTGATGAGATGGAAGCCAGTAAGAGCAACATGTAGGAGAACAATATGATCTGATGTATATTTTCTTGGGTCCCTC
>NW_003859868.1:0-1024 GCF_000181295.1 Otolemur garnettii | reverse complement strand
CGTCACACAGCTCATAGCAACCTCCAACTCCTGGGCTTAGGCGATTCTCTTGCCTCAGCCTCCTGCGTAGCTGGGACTACAGGCACCTGCCACAATGCCTAGTTAATTTTTTTTGTTGCAATTTGGCCTGGGCTGGGTTTGAACCCACCACCCTCGGTATATGGGGCCAGCGCCCTACCCACTGAGCCACAGGTGCCACCCATATTTATTTATTTATTTTTAAATGTCTTTTTTTTTTTTTTAATTGCAGTTTCTGGCCGGGGCCAGGTTTGAACCCGCCACCTCCGGTATATTGAGCCAGCACCCTACTCCTTGAGCCACAAGCACCGCCCTGACCGTGTTATTGCTACTGTTGAGTGCCCATGTTAAAAGGAATCATTATAATGGGTGCTTTTTACCATGGTGGGAAGAGTGAATCAAACTCATCAAGAAGAGGTTTATACTGAATTTGGATCTGTTTTTCCCACCAGTCGTGCTTTTACCATGACCAGCCTACATGGGTTTACTGAATACTTAACCCACCATCATGGTGTCTGACCAAGGAACAAATCTTACAACGAAAGGACAACCAACCCTTCCATTAGGTTCACCAGCCTTGTTGTATATCCTGACAGCCAGAAGCAGCTGGCTTTATGGAACAGAGGAATGGCCTATGGAACACATGGCTACTGAGCCAGATGGAAGGCAACAGCTTGAGAGCTTGGATTCCATCTATACTCAGAAACAACAATTCTGGAGGGGTCCATATCCTTCTTTTTTTTTTTTTTTGAGACGGAGCCTCAAGCTAACCACCCCCCCACCCCACCCCACCCCCGGGTAGAGTGCCATGGCATCACGCTCACAGCAACCTCCAACTCCTGGGCTCAAGCGAGTCTCCTGCCTCAGCCTCCCAAGTAGCTGGGACCACAGCGCCCGGCCATTTTTTTTTTTTTTTTGGTTGCAGCCATCATTGTTGTTTGGCGGGCCCGGGCTGGGGATTCGAACCCGCCACCTTAGGTGTATGTGGCCGGTGCCTTAGCCGCTT
>NW_003859867.1:0-1024 GCF_000181295.1 Otolemur garnettii | reverse complement strand
CGGGCATTGTGGTGGGCACCTGCAGTCCCAGCTATTTGGGAGGCTGAGGCAAGAGAATCGCTTAAGCCCAAAAGTTGGAGGTTGCTGTGAGCTGTAATGCCACAGCACTCTGTCCAGGGGGACAGCTCGAGGCTCTGTCTCAAAAAAAAAAAAAAAAAAAAACAGTACAGAGAGGACCCAGATACCCTCCCCCCAGTTTCTTCTAATGGTTACCACATCTTACATAACCACAGCACCATATCACAACCAGGAAGGGGACACTGGTACAGTGTGTGTGCATATGGTTCTGTAGGGTTTTCCCCCTAAGGTTGCCAGATTTAGCAAATAAAAATACAGGACACTCAGTTAAATTTTGTTTTTAGTATATCCCATGCAGTGTTTGGGGGCCTTCTTATACTTTAAAAATAGGTTGGGTACCATGGCTCACACCTGTCTGTAATCCTAGAACTTTGGGAAGATTGCTTGAATCCAGGAGTTCAAGACCATCCTGAATCTTGAAGTGAGACCTCATCTCTATAAAAAGTAGAAAAATTGACCCAGGTGTGGTAGTGTGTGCCTGTAGTCCCAGCTACTTGGGATGCTGAGGCAGGAGGACTCCTTGAGCACCGGAGTTTGTTGTGAGCTAAGAAGATGCCACTGCACTCTAGCCCAGGCAACAGAGTAAAACTGTTTCAAAAAAACAAAAACAAGAATTATTCCTTGTTTGTCTTAAGTTCAAATTCAACTAGGCATCCTGAATTTCATCTGGTAACCCTAATTTTATCATGTGTGGGGGCTCAACTGCTACCATCATCAAAATATAGAACTATCCATCTCCATAAAGATGTGTTACTCCTTATAGTTACACCCATCCCTCCCCCATCAACCCCAGCCCTTGGCAACCATTAAACTATTCTCCATTTCTGTAATTTTGTCATTTTTTTCCCACTCAACGTAATGCCTGCCTCTAACTCAAGAGGGTTTACAAGATAAGATAAGATCCATCCAAACTGTTGCATCTATGTGCCAATAGTTTGTTCCTTTT
>NW_003859866.1:0-1024 GCF_000181295.1 Otolemur garnettii | reverse complement strand
TGGGTCAATGGAAGGGAGAGGATTCAGTAATACTTGCCATATAAAATTTACCCTGTCTTATTCTGGGAATAAAAAGATATACCTGCTCAATTTTACTTGTTACCTGTACAATTTTCTTTCTTTCTTTTTCTTTTCTTCTTTTTTTGTCACCCTTGGTAGAGTGCTATGGTATCATAGCTCACAGCAACTTCAAACTCTTGGGCTCAAGCGATCCTCTTGCCTCAGCCTTTCAGGTAGCTGGGACCACAGGCGCCTGCCACAATGCCCGGCTACAACGCTAACAATTTTTAGAGATGGGGTTGCTCTGGCTCAGGCTGGCCTCAAACTCTGAGCTCAAAAATCCACCTGCTTCAGCCTCCCAGAGTGCTGGGATTATAGGCATGAGCCACCGTGCCCAGCCTACCTATGTAATTTCCATATAAGTAAGTTACAGAAAGTTGTAAAGCAGTGCTCCCTTCAGGGGACAAAGCAGCTCACACTGGATGACAGTTTCCTTCAGAGTCCCCCTCTTTCAGGTGGCCAGACCAGGAGTCTCCAGTCAGCTTTCACCCACTCTTCAATCAGCAAGCCTGAGGGCCCACTATGGTAAGGCTGACTCATGGGACACAGTGTGGCCATGACAGGTGAGAGTCTCCCTAACTCACTCTGGGGGATGTGGTCTGAGTAGCTTCACAATTTCAGTTGTTGGATAACTCACTGAAGAACATTTTTCCTTCTCTAAAAACTCAGACCCCAGTGTTGACGTGGGGAAGGCCACAACAGTAGGACACACTTTGTTCTTGTCTGGTGCATAACATCATGTCTCCTTACTTCTTTTACAGAAGAAATGAAATATTCCTGCAACTGGTAGAATGGCTACCTCTCTTTTTCTGGGCCTGAAGATTATTAACCATTAACATCTGAGACAGAGTTTGTTGGAACAGGTAGCTCCGTGGAAGTCATAGGGCAAGGGCAGCAGCTCTGTTCCTGCAGGCATATGCATGACTAGTGTTGCACCTGCTGCTGAGGACAATGGGGCATACGA
>NW_003859865.1:0-1025 GCF_000181295.1 Otolemur garnettii | reverse complement strand
AGTGGGCCTCTGTCTCCTGTGGTGCACCCAGCACCTTCCCTGGGTCTGGTCATGCCCCCTCAATGACCTTGGGAGGGACTGGGAGGCCAGGACTCTAAATGTAGGGATGGGCTGGTGGGTGAGTTCTCTTAGCCTCCTGGGATCGTAGGCCTATATGTTTAACTCAGGACTAAGTTTTCTTAGCTGTGGAGTATGGGTTGTTGCTACATTGGAGACATTCATGTGTCTACTACACAGCCAATCTATACTGAGAATCAGAGCTGCCCAGTTGAAATGGGGCTGGGCCAGGTGACCTGCAGGACGGCTCCCTCTCCAGTCCTATGGAGCTCCAGGAACCCAGAGGAAGCTCAAATCCTGGCAGTTTGGATCTTTTGCATTCCCAGTTAAAAGAATGTGAACTCACTCTCCTCCCCATTATTCCCTCACTTATCCTTCTTTTTTTCCCTTCTGCATAGCAAAAGCTCAGCGCTTATAAACACCTCTGTGCATGAGATGATGGTAAGACCAGGGAAGAACTGATAAAGGTAAAGGGGATTCTGGGAGATGGGGGGTAAATATTTAGGGGGCAAGAAGAGAGGTAAGGGCGGGGCCTGTGGCTCAAGGAGTAGGGCACATCGCCCCATATACTGGGGGTGGGTGGGTGGGTGGGTTCAAGCCCAGCCCTGGCCAAATATGCAAAAAAAAAAAAAAAATGAAGAAGAGAGGTGAAATTGGAAGGGGTATGGGCCAGGTGTTTTGTGGTTAATTTTCTCACTGAAATTTTACTGGAAAAATACCAGTTGCCAGTCCTGTCCAGTCAGGACTAACAGAAGAGACAAGTGTCTGTCCATGGGCAGGTGGGGTGTGGACAGGAGGCTCTGGCCATGGGGGCTGGCAATAGCAGCTGAACTGTTCAGCAGGGATGAGATGTGGAGGTAGCAGAGCTCCAGCTCCCGTGCTGGTCCCTCTACTCATGGAGCTTCCACAAGACATTGGGGGAACATAGTAGGTGGGGCTTCCTTCTTTTCTCAAACTAGCCAGCAATT
>NW_003859864.1:0-1025 GCF_000181295.1 Otolemur garnettii | reverse complement strand
AAGCCCAAGAGTTGGAGGTTGCTGTGAGGTGTGACATCATGGCGCTCTACCAAGGCTGACATAGTGAGACTCTGTCTCAAAAAAAAAAAAAAAAAAATAGAACTACAAAATAGTATGTAATTACATGTAATGGGTATATAGTTCCAATTGGGAATTTGATTCATTAATGTCTAGCTTAAAAATGATAATATATGTACCAGAGAAATTGCCTAATTCATAATTTCTCTACTTTAATAAAACCCAATTCTGTAAATTCTTAGTTTGTAAGAATCACAATCTTCTATCCAGAACTCTAATTGGTAGTTGGATGCAACTAAACATTCTATTATCAAACTTACATTTATCCCCATAAGCTCTTCAGTGTGAAAGCTGGAAATTCCCCCTGGGAGTCCCTAATAACCAGTTATATGCAAAACACAGAATACTTAGATTTACCTCAAGTTTAGCATCAAGTTCAGCATCAGATGCCACCACATGCTCATCCTCCTTTTTTCCTGTTGCTTTGATAAAGACCTGTTTAGTTTTCCAGTATTTCTTTTGCATTCTGCTGACTACTGACTGGTTATCTTCTGGTCTTGGTTGCCCAAAGGAATCCATGGAGTGACTACAAGAAAAAAAATTAAACTTCTTTAAAAAATCTTCTCAAGGCTCGGCGCCTGTGACTCAAGCGGCTAAGGCACCAGCCACATACACCTAAGGTGGCAGGTTCAAATCCCCAGCCCGGGCCCGCCAAACAACAATGATGGCTGCAACCAAAAAACAGCCCAGCATTGTGGCAGGTGCCTGTAGTCCCAACTACTTGGGAGGCAGAGGCAGGAGAATTGCTTGAGCCCAGGAGCTGGAGGTTGCTGTGAGCTCTGATGCCACAGCACCCTACCCAGGGGGACAGCTTAAGGCTCCGTCTCAAAAAAAAAGAAAAAAGAAAAAAAGAAAACAAACACACCTATGAAACAAATACATCTTTGTCTTACTAGTGTTGATCCTACTTATGCAGATATGTTGGATCCTATATATATATATACACA
>NW_003859863.1:0-1025 GCF_000181295.1 Otolemur garnettii | reverse complement strand
AAAAAAAAAAAAAAATTCAGGTTTTATCACACTTAATATGGTGTAGAAATGGTTTGCTGTTATGTGGTGACAACAAAGAAGGACTAGCTTTGACAGTATTACTCTTCTGATGCTTATTTAACTCATATATCCATTTATCCATGTTTTTTACCTTGAAGATTTGTTTCAAATGGTCCAATATTGTTGGAATAGTAACATCATATGCTGCTGTTAATTCATGGGTAGGTTGAAATGGATTCGCTTCCACTATAGCTTTTGGCTCATCATTATCCAACATGGTTCATTTTCATGGCTCAGGTCTCCCACATGGCTCATTTTCAAGACTAAAATTACCAGAATGGAACTTCTTAAACCATCGGTGCACTGTGCATTCATTAGCTACATCCTGCCCAAACACTTCATTGATGTTTCAAACTGTCTGCACCACAAGGTTCCACAACATGACTCATATTCAAAAATAACATGTATTTTTGACTATCCATACTTTCATGAACACTGCTCAAAAAAAAAAAAAAAATTTGAAAGATAGTCACAAGCCAAAAAAGGCATTTGACAAAATGAGAGTGTACCTTCACAATAAAAGTAAAACAAGAGTGTCCAAGTGAGATGTCAGAGACATCAGCTATCAGACTTAGTACTTAAGGAAATACAACATTTCATACTTAACCAACCTGATAAATAAAATTCATTTGTAGTTCATATCCTTTCAACAGGAAACTTCCAGGGCTCAGATGGTTTCACTAGGTGATTCTATCAAATATTTAAGGAAGAAAAAATACTAATGTACAAAAGCTCTTCCAAAAGACCCATGTGGCCAGCATCACTTTGATATTCAAAGTGAGTGAGGAAAAAAACTTAACAAAATATCAGCAAATTATATTCAATAGGATATAACAGCATATATGTATAATGACCAGAACAAATTTATCCTAAGATGACAGAGTTGGTTTAACATTCAAATGATACATAATATATATTTCACCAAGACATACCATATGTTGAGCAGCAAAAAAAAAAAAAAAAAA
>NW_003859862.1:0-1025 GCF_000181295.1 Otolemur garnettii | reverse complement strand
TAACCTTTCCTCTATCCCAAGTGAGAAACAAATCAGTGCCCTTAGACACAAAGGGACAAAGATAAAATAATGCCAATCTATTTCTGCTATCTGAAATAGAATTCTAAGAAATGCTATCTGATAGGCCAATGACCACACATACAGCTGAGCACCTACCAGGTAGCAGGCATCATTCTGGGCTCTACATGTTGCATCTCAATCCTGCCAGCACTGTGAGGAAGAAATTATTGTCTCCATCTTAAAGATGGGACAACTAAGTCTTAAAATTTATGTCACTAACCAAGGATGATATAGCTAAGTAAATATACTGTTAATAGCAGGGCTGAGATTCACACTCAGGTCTAACTCCAATGCCAATGTCAATGCTATTTCTACTATACACTAAAGCCCTATTAAAGTGGTCCTGAAACTGGCCTCTACCAAGTGTAACTCCTGAACACACTGGAAACAATGATAAAGCTATCTTCAGAAAGGAAGACACCAAGACTAAGAAAGGTGTAAGGCTTGGAAAGTAAGAAAAAACAAATCTTTTGGTTAGAAGAATTTGATGACAGTTAAGACAAACATAGCAATGCAAAATGTTGTAACTCTGGTTGAAAGATGGTGCAACTCTTTAATGAATCATGTAGTAAGATTCAAAATAATTTGGAAAATCAAACAGGCCTTCATAAGTGAAAATCCCCGATGTGTGTTTTTAAATACATACAACACCATTTGAACAGAGCAAGTTCCACAAAAACAAGAGTTAATTATAAAATTGTAATCATGTTTCCCTCCCCGCTTTTTCAAGCACACAAACTGTCTCATTAGTTGATGTGAATATTAAACAACCCAGGCCAGAATGACAAGTTTGCAAATAACTGTGCAACACAGAATATTCTCCTCCAGTCAGGTAACTGGGCAAGGTTAACCAGGGAAAGCATTTTCACTTGCACATTATCATCAACTACTTACCTAGGAAAAGTATTTGACTATTTCCTTGTTTGAATGACAGATAATAGCACAAGCAAAATTTATATGAGGCC
>NW_003859861.1:0-1025 GCF_000181295.1 Otolemur garnettii | reverse complement strand
TGTGTATATATATATATAGGATCCAACATATCTGCATAAGTAGGATCAACACTAGTAAGACAAAGATGTATTTGTTTCATAGGTGTGTTTGTTTTCTTTTTTTCTTTTTTCTTTTTTTTTGAGACGGAGCCTTAAGCTGTCCCCCTGGGTAGGGTGCTGTGGCATCAGAGCTCACAGCAACCTCCAGCTCCTGGGCTCAAGCAATTCTCCTGCCTCTGCCTCCCAAGTAGTTGGGACTACAGGCACCTGCCACAATGCTGGGCTGTTTTTTGGTTGCAGCCATCATTGTTGTTTGGCGGGCCCGGGCTGGGGATTTGAACCTGCCACCTTAGGTGTATGTGGCTGGTGCCTTAGCCGCTTGAGTCACAGGCGCCGAGCCTTGAGAAGATTTTTTAAAGAAGTTTAATTTTTTTTCTTGTAGTCACTCCATGGATTCCTTTGGGCAACCAAGACCAGAAGATAACCAGTCAGTAGTCAGCAGAATGCAAAAGAAATACTGGAAAACTAAACAGGTCTTTATCAAAGCAACAGGAAAAAAGGAGGATGAGCATGTGGTGGCATCTGATGCTGAACTTGATGCTAAACTTGAGGTAAATCTAAGTATTCTGTGTTTTGCATATAACTGGTTATTAGGGACTCCCAGGGGGAATTTCCAGCTTTCACACTGAAGAGCTTATGGGGATAAATGTAAGTTTGATAATAGAATGTTTAGTTGCATCCAACTACCAATTAGAGTTCTGGATAGAAGATTGTGATTCTTACAAACTAAGAATTTACAGAATTGGGTTTTATTAAAGTAGAGAAATTATGAATTAGGCAATTTCTCTGGTACATATATTATCATTTTTAAGCTAGACATTAATGAATCAAATTCCCAATTGGAACTATATACCCATTACATGTAATTACATACTATTTTGTAGTTCTATTTTTTTTTTTTTTTTTTTGAGACAGAGTCTCACTATGTCAGCCTTGGTAGAGCGCCATGATGTCACACCTCACAGCAACCTCCAACTCTTGGGCTT
>NW_003859860.1:0-1025 GCF_000181295.1 Otolemur garnettii | reverse complement strand
TACTTGGAAGCATGAAAATTGTATTCATGTTGTGTTTAACTTCTCAACTTTTTTTTTTTAATTTCTTATAGCATAACTGTGTACTTTTTTTTTTTTGAGACAGAGCCTCAAGCTATCCCCCTGGGTAGAGTGCTGTGGCATCACAGCTCATAGCAACCTCCAACTCCTGGGCTCAAGTGAGTCTCCTGCCTCAGTCTCCCAAGTAGCTGGGACCACAGGCGCCTGCCACAACGCCCGGCTACTTTTTGGTTGCAGCCGTCATTGTTGTTTGGCAGGCCCAGGCTGGATTCGAACCCGCCACCTTAGGTGTATGTGGCTGGCGCCTTAGCCACTTGAGCCACAGGCACCGAGCCCATTAAATATATTTTCATCATGTTTTAAGAACCAAGCTCTATGGTAGGCATTGCAGATACACAGATAAATAAAATATAGTCTGTGCCTTTGGAATAAGATCTAATAGCTGGTTTTAGGTGCTGGATAAAATGTTGATTATATTATTATGTTCAAATTATTTTTGTAAAACTCTGCTTATTGCATGATTATCATAAAACCCCTCTGTCAAGTGGTAACTTTTTGTGTTTGAGACAGAGTCTCACTATGGCCCTTGGTAGAGTGCTGTAGCATCACCACTCACAGCAACCTCAAACTCTTGGACTTAAGTGATTCTCTTTCCTCAGCCTTCGAAGTAGCTGGGACTACTGGCACCCATCACAACACCCAGCTATTTTTTTGTTGTAGTTGTCATTGTTTAGCAGGCCTGGGCCTGGTTCAAACCTGCCATCCCCAGTGTATGTGACCAGTGTCCTAGCTGCTGAGCTATAAATAAGCACTAAGCCAAGTGGTAATATTTTTGATTTTTGAAAAGATTTTTATTTCTAGAAAAGTCTCGAAAATAGCACAAATATGTTTGTCTTTCTGTTTTCTAAGGCAGGTTTCTGAATTTTTCTTAATTGATTTTCTTACTATATTTTGTTATTCATCTTAAATTTTTTGTCAGATTTTATTTAATTTTTTTTTTTTTTTTT
>NW_003859859.1:0-1025 GCF_000181295.1 Otolemur garnettii | reverse complement strand
GCTGCCATCTCTGTGTTTTCTTGGGTGAGATGTCAGTCTTTGACCCAGTTTTTAATCCGATTGTTTTCTGGAGTTTTAGATCTTTGTATTGATACCGGATTTTTAACACTGGATTTCCAGGCTCTTGGTCTCAACGATTCGATGAATGAATCGATAGACCATAGAATGAACAGTGAGGTTTTATTTACAGCTCAAAGAACCAAACCTCCTTGCAGGGCAGGATACGAGTGTTACAACTCTTATGAAAAGAACTCTTACCAAGAGCCAAGCCTCTTTGTAGAGCAGGATAGATGTACTACAGCTCTTACAAAGGGCCAAGCCTCTTTGCAGGGCAGGATCAGCAGAAGGCCAAGCCTCTTTGTAAGGCAGGATCAGCAGCAGAGGTGTTACAGCTACAGCTCAAGTGTTACAACTCCTACAAAGAGCCAAGCCTCTTTGTAGAGCAGAATCAGCACTAGAAGTGCCACAGCTTTTGCTTCTTCTTCTGGATGGTCTGCGATGGTCTTTTGAAGTCTTATTCTTCTGCTCTATCTTCCTCGAAGGTCTGCGATGATCTGCCCAAGTCTGCTCAAGTCTGCCCAAGTCTGCTCAAGCCTGCCTCCAGGCTCTCTGCTCAGGGCCTTATATAGGTGTAATAGCTTAGCTGTGATTGGTCCATAAAATGGACCAATCAGGAGCAGGATTGAAAATGGACCAATCAGGAACAGGATTGAAAATGGACCAATCAGGCCTGGATGGGCACCAGTTTTCCCTTGATTTACAGGTCCTCTAGCGCTGCTCTACTGGAGCCTCTGGGGGAAGAAAGCTCTCCTGCTTGCCTCAACCTGCCGGGTTTTTTTGCCAGCTGCTGCCACCAAGACAGAAGTGGCAGGTCCCCTAGGCCCTGCTCAGCTGAGCTGGCTGGGGTGCCACTTTTCTGGTATCAGTATGTGTTAGATAACAACCCTTTATCAGCTCTATCTTTCGTGAACATTTTCTCAAAGTCTGTGGTGTGTCTTTTTATTCTCTTAATGGTGTCTTATGTG
>NW_003859858.1:0-1025 GCF_000181295.1 Otolemur garnettii | reverse complement strand
AGCAGCAGCATCTAGTCCTCTCTCTAAGGTGGAGCGCTCCTGGCCTCTGTGTCGCCCAGTGAATTGTGAAGCTGTGGGTGTGTGGAGTTGAGACCTAACCACACCAGCAACTCATTCCCCTTCAGACACCGGGATGCAGAATGTCCATGAAACATGCCTTACTGGGTTTGTCTTTTGTTTCTGCTTTGTTCTCTCGGTGCTTGGTTTCCCCCTCCGTTAAGACAGGCTCAATTCGAGGTCTCTCTCTGCTACAGCTTGGGCTTCTCCTGGAAGTTTGATGGGGTAACTCTTCCTGGCCTTCTGTGGCCTCCAAGTGTATAGCTAGTGTCTGTAGAAACAGCAACAGCCCTCATCAAATATAGTTCAGAATGCAGCTTATTTTGATAGTGAAGAACAATCCCCAGGGCAAAATGAGGAGGATGGATGTCAGCAGCAGCAGAATGAGAGATACGAAACTTAAAACGACACAGATGATGCCCGGGTCTAAGTAGAGAGCAAACACAATGCCGCCCATGACGTCCTAGAGACTGTGAGCGTCATTTCTCTGTCTGAATGATGGCCATTTTCAAAGAGCCTCAAAAAGCTACCTTTGTTTACACTTGGAAGAAACATGTGCTTTTCTTGGTGATGTACTGTAATGCCTCATGCCTCACAGTGTAATGATGAAGACTGTGACCCCCAGGGGGCCCCTCTGTGCTGCAGGTCTGGCTTGTCTAACTATCAGTTTCCTAAAGATACCACAAGCTGGAGGAAGCCCCTATAATGTGGAGTGTTAGGGAGGATTAAAGAAGACAAGGCAGGCAGGTTCTTAATGTATATTAGCTACTGCACTAACAGGTCAATGTTTTCTTTCCTTTCCTTTTTTTTAAAATTAATTAATTAATTACTTATTAGAGACAGTCTCACTATGTCTCCCTCAGTACAGTGCTGTAATATCACAGCTCACAGCAACCTCAAACTCTTGAGTTTAAGGGATTCTCTTGCCTCAGCCTCCCAAGTAGCTGAGACTACAGGCACCCGCCACA
>NW_003859857.1:0-1025 GCF_000181295.1 Otolemur garnettii | reverse complement strand
TCAACAGCAATGGGAATCTCCATACTCAAACAAAGTCATGGAAGCTAAATAATCTTAGGCTGACTGATAGCTGGGTCAAAGACAAGATTAAGAAGGAAATCACCAAATTATTGGAACTAAATGAAAATGAAGACACAAATTATCAAAACCTGTGGGACACTGCAAAGGCAGTCCTAAGCGGGAAATTTATAGCATTGGAAGCCTTTATCAAGAAAACAGAAAAAGAGGAAGCCAACAACTTAATGGATCACAATCAGGCAACTGGAAAAGGAAGAACATTCCAACCCTAAACCCAGCAGAAGAAAAGAAATAACCAAAATTAGGGCAGAATTAAATGAAATTTAAAACAAAAGGATCATTCAGAAGATCAACGAAACAAAAGGATGGTTTTTTGAAAAAAACAACAAAATTGATAAACCTATGGCCAACCTAACCAGAAATAGAAAAGTAAACTCTCTAATATAGTCTATCAGAAACAATAAAGGAGAAATAACAACAGACACTTCAGAAATTCAAAAAATCCTCAATGATTACTACAAAAATCTCTCTTCACAGAAATATGAAAACCTGAAGGAAATGGACCAATACCTGGAAGCACACTACCTTCCTAGACTCAACCAGAAAGAATTAAAAATCTTAAATAGACCTGTATCAACCACTGAAATAGCATCATCAATCCAAAATCTCCCTAAAAAGAAAAGTCCAGGACCAGATGGCTTCACATCTGAATTCTATCAAACATTTCAAGAAGAACTAGTATCTATATTATACAATGTTCTCCAAAGCATAGAAAAAGAAAGAATACTTCCCAAATATTTTGCTTCTATGAAGCAAATATCACCCTGATACCCAAACCAGGAAAGGATTCAACAAAGAAAGAAAATTATAGACCAATATCACTAATGAATATCGATGCAAAAATATTCAATAAGATCTTAGCAAACAGGATTAAACAACACATCAAAAAAATTATACACCATGATCAAGTTGGTTTTATTCTAGGGTTACAGGGTTGGTTCAACATA
>NW_003859856.1:0-1025 GCF_000181295.1 Otolemur garnettii | reverse complement strand
AAAAAAAAAAAAAAAAATTAAATAAAATCTGACAAAAAATTTAAGATGAATAACAAAATATAGTAAGAAAATCAATTAAGAAAAATTCAGAAACCTGCCTTAGAAAACAGAAAGACAAACATATTTGTGCTATTTTCGAGACTTTTCTAGAAATAAAAATCTTTTCAAAAATCAAAAATATTACCACTTGGCTTAGTGCTTATTTATAGCTCAGCAGCTAGGACACTGGTCACATACACTGGGGATGGCAGGTTTGAACCAGGCCCAGGCCTGCTAAACAATGACAACTACAACAAAAAAATAGCTGGGTGTTGTGATGGGTGCCAGTAGTCCCAGCTACTTCGAAGGCTGAGGAAAGAGAATCACTTAAGTCCAAGAGTTTGAGGTTGCTGTGAGTGGTGATGCTACAGCACTCTACCAAGGGCCATAGTGAGACTCTGTCTCAAACACAAAAAGTTACCACTTGACAGAGGGGTTTTATGATAATCATGCAATAAGCAGAGTTTTACAAAAATAATTTGAACATAATAATATAATCAACATTTTATCCAGCACCTAAAACCAGCTATTAGATCTTATTCCAAAGGCACAGACTATATTTTATTTATCTGTGTATCTGCAATGCCTACCATAGAGCTTGGTTCTTAAAACATGATGAAAATATATTTAATGGGCTCGGTGCCTGTGGCTCAAGTGGCTAAGGCGCCAGCCACATACACCTAAGGTGGCGGGTTCGAATCCAGCCTGGGCCTGCCAAACAACAATGACGGCTGCAACCAAAAAGTAGCCGGGCGTTGTGGCAGGCGCCTGTGGTCCCAGCTACTTGGGAGACTGAGGCAGGAGACTCACTTGAGCCCAGGAGTTGGAGGTTGCTATGAGCTGTGATGCCACAGCACTCTACCCAGGGGGATAGCTTGAGGCTCTGTCTCAAAAAAAAAAAAGTACACAGTTATGCTATAAGAAATTAAAAAAAAAAAGTTGAGAAGTTAAACACAACATGAATACAATTTTCATGCTTCCAAGTA
>NW_003859855.1:0-1025 GCF_000181295.1 Otolemur garnettii | reverse complement strand
TGCATTTCTCTGATGATTAAGGATGATGAGCATTTTTTCATATATCTGTAGGCTGTGCGCCGATCTTCTTTAGAGAAATTTCTATTCAAGTCTCTTGCCCACCCTGAGATGGGATCACTCATTCTCTTCTTGCTAATATGTTTGAGTTCACTATGGATTCTGGTTATTAAACCTTTGCCAAAGACATAACTTGCAAATATCTTCTCCCATTCTGAGGGCTGTGTGCATGCTTTACTTACTGTGTTCTTGGCTGTGCAGAAGCTCTTTAGTTTGATCAGGTCTCAGTAGTGTATTTTTGATGTTGCTTCAATTGCCTGGGGAATCATACTCATAAAATTTTTGCTCAGGCTGATTTCTTCAAGTGTTTCCCTACACCTTCTTCTAGTATTTTTATAGTTTCATGTGCTAAGTTTAAATATTTAATCCAGTGAGAGTCTACCTTAGTTAATGGTGAAAGATGTGGTTCCAGTTTCAGTCTTCTACAGGTTGCCAGCCAGTTCACCCAGCACCATTTGTTAAATAGGGAATCTTTCCCCCACTCAATATTTTTAATTGGCTTCTCAAAGATTAGGTAATTCTAAGCAGCTGGATTCATCTGTTGGCTCTCTATTCTGTCTATTTTTGTGCCAATACCATGCTGTTTTAATCACTATATGGTAGCGTGATTCCTCCTGCTTTGTTTTTATTCCTGAGTAATATCTTGGCTATTCGAGGTTTTTGCTGATTCCATATAAAATGAAGTATTATTTTTTCAAGATCTTTAAAATATGACAGTAGAGCTTTAATAGGGATTGCATTAAAATTATATATTGCTTTGGGTAACATGAACATTTTAACAATGTTGATTCGTCCCAGCCATTAGCATGGTACATTTTTCCATTTGTTAACATTTTCAACTATTTCTTCTCTTAGAGTTTCATAGTCTATTTATAGAGATCTTTCACATCCTTTGTTAGGTAAACTCCCAAATATTTCATCTTCTTTGGCACTACTGTGAATGGAATAGAGTCCTTGACTGTTTTTTC
>NW_003859854.1:0-1025 GCF_000181295.1 Otolemur garnettii | reverse complement strand
CGGAGCACATGCCAACTCCTGTTCAACACATCTAATTGCCCTGCCATCAATGACACAGTGAGCCTGCATGATATTCTGCAGAAGAGCAGGACACTTAAGGTCTCTGTGGACTGTATTGCCACAGAGGACAACGGAGTGCTAACTTACCCTGGGACAAGATGGTGGGAAAACAGTGGTGACAGACATGCCGCCAGCTTTAACCACCACCACAGAGGCCTTCTGAATGTCACAGTATGTCATAAACTGAAAAGCAGCAAAACTGAGCCTTTTTCAAAATTCTAAAGCAGTTGACAAAACCCAGCCCACTTCACAATTATCATTTCTACAACATTACTCAGGGCTGCTTCTATTGTATAAGCCAAAAGCCACCACACGCAGCGTCACCACCATCCTGTCACTCACCACTAGCAGTGGGGTCTCATCACTGTGCAATAGCTAATCCTGTTCCAGAGGCCCATCTCGAGGTTAGAAAAATATGACTAGAATGACTTCTCGTACAACCGCCCTGTCCTGGAACGTCCCCTGGAAGCAGAGGGACACGGGCTTGCACTCACGTTTTCCTTGAGGACAAGCTTGCCCTGTAGGGTGGTTCCCTCAGAAGAACCATTTAAAACCTCAAAATTCTCTGAATATGGATGGAAAAGAGTAGCATTTCATTTGTTTGTTCGTTTGTTTGCTTATTATTTACTTATTCATGAGAGGGCGTCTTGCTCTGCTGCCCAGGCTGGACCACATCGTCTCTGAAGAGTCGCGTTCATCTACCAACTCCTGGACCCGTCGCCCACGCCTATCGCCTCGGAGTTGTGTTCCCCATCTTCCCAGCTCTGAACGTGCATCACAGTGACTGAGAGTTTTTATAGGTGTCTGAGGCAGACGTGGCAGAAAAGCCCAGAGGCAGAAGACGAGAGCCCTCCTTGCAGCTGAAGGGAGGTGCCGCCGTGTTACACCTGTTCCCCACGGGTTTCCACACACATCTTATGGGGAGCTGAGGGGATGAGGAGGTGTGCGGGGAGCACAGGCAGTGC
>NW_003859853.1:0-1026 GCF_000181295.1 Otolemur garnettii | reverse complement strand
ACTGGAGCCAGCCTTCGACAGAAGCTCTCATCCAGAGGGAAGGATAATGTTCAGAAAGTACCCAATTAAGCTGAAGACTGGGAGCCGTGCTGAGAGACAAGAGGGACAACTGCAAGTCACCTCTGCTGAGGCAAGATGTGACTCCAAGAAAGCAAACTTCAGGTACAAAATTCATCTCAAAGGAAAAGTGTCCATACCCTCCCTCAAGAAAGTTGTGGGTTTTTTAATTTCTCTTTGTTTTCTCCTGTAAGTTTTCTACAGGTGAGCAGTGAAAAGAGGACCTCTTGTCTCACCGCATGGGTGACAGCTGTAGAAAGTGGGGACTACTTCCCCAGAGGCACCCTGCTATGACCGTGAGCACTGTCTTGCCAGGCAGGAAAATGAACTAACATTTTCTCTGCCATTCTGAATTTTCAGTCCACCCTTTCTCCCTTGCCTGAAGATCCAGAAGCCTAACCCCGGCAGAGACTGCAGGAGGAGGCTCATGAGCAGCGCGTCTCACCCTGCCAGGTAAAGCACACCTCACCCTGCCCAGCCTGAGCTGCTCAATCCTCCCTGCCAGAGCCTCATGTCCCACAATGCTAGATCTGTGTGCCCCATTCCCCACCAGCTAGCGCCTCCATGTTCTGCTCCACTGTCTCACAGTCGTGGGCAGAGCACTCTCCTTCCCAACATCACTGGGTGCCCTGCATTGCCAGAACCATGTGCAGCATCCCCTGCCCTGCTCCTGGATTCATGTGCCCCACACTCCCAGAGTTGTTCCTATAGCCAACTCCCTGGCTGTGTCAGTGACCTGGGAGCTGCACAAGGTCACTTCCCACAAAGATTCAGCTACAATAGAGCAATCCCAATGGGGTCCAATCTTGGGGAGACACCTCCCCAACTCTGAGGTCTGCAGAGGAAACCAGACTTCTGTTTATAGGGATACTGGTGTTGCAGTGGGGCTGGGACAAAAGCATGGTGGCTGAGGGAGAAAAGCATTTTCTGACTTGTGATCCTCAGGATTAGATTGAGTTTAGGTGGAAC
>NW_003859852.1:0-1026 GCF_000181295.1 Otolemur garnettii | reverse complement strand
AAAAAAAAAAAAAAAAAAAAAAGGTAATAAATTGGGGGGGGCACTTTGGTTGATTCCTGTAATCCTAGTACTCTGGGAGGCCAAGGTGGGAGGATCCCTCAAACTCAGGAGTTTGAGACCAGCCTGAGCAAGAGGGAGACCCCATCTCTACTGAAAACAAAAAAATTAGCCAGGTATCATGTTCATGGCTGGAGGGTGAGACAGGCGGATTTAAGGCCAAGAGTTTAAGGTTGCTGTGAGCTATGATGCCACAGCTCTCTACCCAGGGAGACAAAGACTGTCTCCCTCCCCCCCCAAAACCCAAATAAGCTTGGCGCCCATAGCAGTGGTTATAGCGCCAGCCATATACAGTAAGGGTGGCGGGTTTGAACCCAGCCTGGGACTGCAACAAAAGAATAGCCGGGCGTTGTGGTGGGCACCCATAGTCCCAGCTACTTGGAAGGCTGAGGCAAGAGAATTGCTTAAGCCCAAGAGTCAGAGGTTGCTGTGAACTGTGACGCTATAGCACTCTACCAAGAGTGACATAGTGAGACTGTCTCAAAAATAAATTAATAAATAAACAAAAGGCAATACATTTAGGAGACAGAGTGAATATACTGAGTGACGGGATTAGACTCTTTTTATTCTTGGCCAGGCGCAGTGGCTCAAGCCTGTAATCCTAGCACTCTGGGAGGCCGAGGCGCGTGGATTTCCTGAGCTCAGTTAAAGAGCACCCTGAGCCTGAGCAAGACCTGTGTCTAAAAAAATAGCCAAGCGGGGTGGTGCCTGTGGCTCAAAGGAGTAGGGCGCCGACCCCCTATGCTGGAGGCGGCAGGTGCAAACTTAGCCCCGGCCAAAAACTGCAAAATAAATAAATAAATAGCCAGGCATTATTAGCCTGGGGTTGTTGCGAGTGTACGTAGTCCCAGCTACTCTGGAGGCTGAGGCATGAGAGAATCATCTAAGCCCAAGTGCTGGACGTTGCTGTGAGCAATGATGTCACAACACTCTATCAGGGTGACAAAGTGAGACTGTTTCTGGAAAATA
>NW_003859851.1:0-1026 GCF_000181295.1 Otolemur garnettii | reverse complement strand
AGTTGGAGGTTGCTGTGAGCTGTGATGCCATGGCACTCTACCCAGGGGGACAGCTTGAGGCTCTGTCTCAAAAAAAAAAAAAAAGAAAAAAAAAATTATGTATACGGCGGCGCCTATGACTCAAAGGAGTAGGGGGCTGGTCCACCTGGGCGACCTTGCCCAGGAGAGGAGTAGTGAGTTTACATTAGCCTTTTCATTTCCAATTGAAGTTACATTAACCTCCCTAGCTTGTTGTGCATTCTTTCCAAAAATTGGGACTTTTTAAAAATGCTGCACGACGCAGAACAAATTGTTAAGAATCAGGACTGTCCTGCCAAAAGCGGGACGTCTGGTCACCTTAAGCTACTCAGGAGGCTGGAATGCTACCATCACCTTAGGATAGAAGTTCCTGGCAGTGAGCTATGCTCTTGCCAACGCACCCCTCCCCTACCTGGACGACAGAGCGAGACATCTCTCAAAAAACAAAGTCATTAATCTACATCACTATAGTTTTTCCCTTTCCAAAGTTTCAAATGCACAGAATCATATTGCATGTCTGCTTTCTTTCTCCAGCATAATGATTTAGAGATCTATCCATCTTACTGTTTTAGAAGTTCCTTTTTATTGATGAGTACTACTCCATTGTATGTCATTAACCAATTGATGGACTTTGGGTTATTTAAAATTTTGGGCTATTGTGAATTAAGCTCCTATGAACTTGGAGTATCTGTATTATTTTTTGTATCTATTAATTTTGTAAAATGATTTTTTTCATGCATTACTGTACTTTTGCAATTTAAAAAACCTATGAATGGCTCGGTGCCTATAGCTCAACCGGCTAAGGCACCAGCCACGTATACCTAAGGTGGCGGGTTTGAATCCCCAGCCCGGACCCGCCAAACAACAATGACAGCTGCAACCAAAAAATAGCCGGGCGTTGTGGCGGGCGCCTGGCACCTGTAGTCCCAGGTACTTGGGAGGCTGAGGCAAGAGAATCACTTAAGCCCAAGAGTTTGAGGTTGCTGTGAGCTGTGATGCCATAGCACT
>NW_003859850.1:0-1026 GCF_000181295.1 Otolemur garnettii | reverse complement strand
AGTGCTATGGCATCACAGCTCACAGCAACCTCAAACTCTTGGGCTTAAGTGATTCTCTTGCCTCAGCCTCCCAAGTACCTGGGACTACAGGTGCCAGGCGCCCGCCACAACGCCCGGCTATTTTTTGGTTGCAGCTGTCATTGTTGTTTGGCGGGTCCGGGCTGGGGATTCAAACCCGCCACCTTAGGTATACGTGGCTGGTGCCTTAGCCGGTTGAGCTATAGGCACCGAGCCATTCATAGGTTTTTTAAATTGCAAAAGTACAGTAATGCATGAAAAAAATCATTTTACAAAATTAATAGATACAAAAAATAATACAGATACTCCAAGTTCATAGGAGCTTAATTCACAATAGCCCAAAATTTTAAATAACCCAAAGTCCATCAATTGGTTAATGACATACAATGGAGTAGTACTCATCAATAAAAAGGAACTTCTAAAACAGTAAGATGGATAGATCTCTAAATCATTATGCTGGAGAAAGAAAGCAGACATGCAATATGATTCTGTGCATTTGAAACTTTGGAAAGGGAAAAACTATAGTGATGTAGATTAATGACTTTGTTTTTTGAGAGATGTCTCGCTCTGTCGTCCAGGTAGGGGAGGGGTGCGTTGGCAAGAGCATAGCTCACTGCCAGGAACTTCTATCCTAAGGTGATGGTAGCATTCCAGCCTCCTGAGTAGCTTAAGGTGACCAGACGTCCCGCTTTTGGCAGGACAGTCCTGATTCTTAACAATTTGTTCTGCGTCGTGCAGCATTTTTAAAAAGTCCCAATTTTTGGAAAGAATGCACAACAAGCTAGGGAGGTTAATGTAACTTCAATTGGAAATGAAAAGGCTAATGTAAACTCACTACTCCTCTCCTGGGCAAGGTCGCCCAGGTGGACCAGCCCCCTACTCCTTTGAGTCATAGGCGCCGCCGTATACATAATTTTTTTTTTCTTTTTTTTTTTTTTTGAGACAGAGCCTCAAGCTGTCCCCCTGGGTAGAGTGCCATGGCATCACAGCTCACAGCAACCTCCAACT
>NW_003859849.1:0-1026 GCF_000181295.1 Otolemur garnettii | reverse complement strand
ATGTGTTGAATTCTCTTTAACCTTCAGAATACTATGTTTTAGGGTTTTTTGAAGAAGATAATGACAGATTAATCATTTGAGTAGTGGAAATACAACGCACATAGGGATTATAACCAAAAATAAAATTTGCATGCCAGAACAATGAAAACCCCATTCCTTGGCGGCGCCTGTGGCTCAAGGAGTAGGGTGCTGGCCTCATATACCCAGGGGTGGCGGGTTCAAGCCTGGCTCCAGCCAAAACTGAAAAAAAGGAAAAAGAAAACCTCATTCCTTCAGGGAGTCAAATAAAAACATCATGAAGAAAGTTAAATGCTGGCTCTTCTTCAGAGGCACAGCCAGCAAATGGTTTAGGGCAGGCATCCTCAAACTACGGCCCACGGGCCACAGGCAGCCCACCTAGGACATTTATCCGGCCAGCCGGGTGTTGCTGCCACTGCCTGTCCTGCTTAGTAGCAGACTCATCCCGGGGCCCGCAGTCCGGCTCTCCAACGATCTGAGGGACAGTAAATTGGCCCCCTGTTTAAAAAGTTGGAGGACCCCTGATTCAGGGTTTGGTCTACATTATAGTCAAATAATAAAAATTTAAAAACAGGCTGGGTACAGTGGCTTATGCATGTAGTCCTAGACTCTGGGAGGCCAGGGCAGGTGGATTGCTTGAACTCAGGGGAGTGAGACCAGGGGAGTTGAGACCCTGTCACTACTAAAAATAGAAGAACTAGCTGGGTATTGTGGCAGCACTCTAGTCCCAGCTACTCAGAAGGCTGAGGTAGGAGAATTGCTTGACCCCAGGAGTTTAAGGATGCTGTGAGCTAGGTTGAGGCCATGGCATTCTACCCTGGGCTGCAGAGACTCTGCCTCACCAAAATAAAAGGAAAGAAAAGAAAAGAACAAGAAATTAACACATTGGCTCAGCGCCTGTGGCTCAAGTGGCTAAGGCGCCAGCCATATACATCTAAGGTGTCGGGTTTGAATCCAGCCCAGGCCTGCCAAATAAGAATGATGGCTGCAACCAAAAAATAGCCAGGC
>NW_003859848.1:0-1027 GCF_000181295.1 Otolemur garnettii | reverse complement strand
CCTATACTCGTATGACTGACATGGTATGACTTTTAAGGGTTCTTAAAGTTTTTAAAATTATTTTAATTGTAATATTTAAATATTTGATGTATAATTACTGCTAAAAATAGAGGCAGTTTTAGGGTTATAACACAACTAAAAAGCTCTTTGTCCCTTGGTCCCATTCCCTGAGCTCCTAGAACTCTCCATATGACCATTCAAAAGCTGAGCTCACCCAACTTACAACCGACCTCTCAAATCTCATGCACAGATCAAAGAACTGTAAAATGCAAGACATAGAAAAAAAAATGCAGAAATGGCAGGCTTCCGTTCAACTTTTCAAATTAATTCGCCATGCTCTCTTGGCCATTGTTTTATCCATACACTCTTCAAGGTGGTTAATAAAATACATTTGACAGTCCTGAAAAAGGTTAAGGGCTTTCTTAAAAGTATATCAACAAAAGACTAGAAATCCTACTCTTATGTCTAATAGGATAGTTTTGGCTTATGTAAATAATGTTAAAACTGGATTTTCTTTGGCAATTCAGTGCAAAATATCTGCAGTTTGGAGCAGAGATGGCTCTGAAGGTCCCCAAGGGCACGAGTAAGACCTTCAGGCTATCATATCAGCCAGGTCTCTACCGTGACTTCAAACTGTTCTATTCTGCTTTCTTCATTTAGACAGCAAGACTAACGAATCTCTATTTAAAAAAAGAAAAACTTTTTCTATTATGGTGGTAGAAATAGTTACAAAACAATGTGCAAAGAAGCTCTAATTGGGCGGCGCCTATGGCTTAAAGGAGTAGGGCGCCAGCCCCATATGCCGCAGGTGGCGGGTTCAAAACCAGCCCCAGCCAAAAAAAGAAGCTCTAACTATGAAATCTAAATTGTGGCCACAGTGGTGGTTATAACTAAGTAAATAGACAATATCTAAGAAAATGAAAGAAAGAAGCATGCAAGTTCTACATTTGGAGAAAGGATTTTCCAGAAGAAAGTAGTCAGTATATGTACACTCTCACACATGTATGTGTGCACATGCATTTTTACA
>NW_003859847.1:0-1027 GCF_000181295.1 Otolemur garnettii | reverse complement strand
GAGGCAGGAGACTCGCTTGAGCCCAGGAGTTGGAGGTTGCTGTGAGCTGTGATGCCACAGCACTCTACCCAGGGGGATAGCTTGAGGCTCTGTCTCGGGAAAAAAAAAAAAAAAAAAAAGAATTAAAAGTACAAGGAACCCTAATTAGGCCATCTTAGGGAAGACCATGAAAATAGATAAAAGATCTAAAAGTAGCTTTGTGTTTTATGCTGGGTAGCCTTGATAGAATATGTGTATTTTGGCTCGGCGCCTGTGGCTCAGGCGGCTGAGGCACCAGCCACATGCACCCAGGGTCTCGGGTCCGAATCCAGCCCGGGTCACCAAACAATGATGGCTGCAACCAAAAAATGTGCAGGTGTTGTGGCGGGCGCCTGTAGTCCCAGCTACTTGGGAGGCTGAGGCAGGAGACTCGCTTGAGCCCAGGAGTTAGAGGTTGCTGTGAGCTGTGATGCTATGGCACTCTACCCAGGGGCATAGCTTGAGGCTCTGTCTTAAAAAAATAATAAAAAATAAAAGAACTTGAATACTACATGATTTCAAGATTGAGTACAGGCCAGGTAAGGTGGCTTATGCCTGTAATCTAGCACTACAGGAGGCTCATGGGAGGCTCACTTGAGGCCAACCTGAACAAGAGTGAGATCACATCTCTACTAAAACTAGAAAAAATTAGCCAGGCATGGTGACACCTGCCTCTAATCCTCCTACTCAGGAAGCTGAGGCAGAAGGATCATTTCATCACAGAACTTGGAGGTTGCAGTGAGCAGTGATCATGCCACTATACTCTAGCCGGGGTAGAGGAGCTAGACTCTCTCTCTCAAAAAAAAAAAAAAAAAAAAGGCTAGGTGCAGCTCAGGAGTTTGAGACCAGCCTGAGCAAGAATGAGACCCTCACCTCTACTAAAAATAGAAAAACTAGGCAGATGTAGCAGGTGCCTATAGTCCCAGCTACTCAAGAGGCTGAAACAAAAGGATTCCTTGTGCCCAGGAGTTTGAGGTTCTATGAGCTATGAGACCACAGCAGTCTACCT
>NW_003859846.1:0-1027 GCF_000181295.1 Otolemur garnettii | reverse complement strand
TTTTGGTTGCAGCCGTCATTGTTGTTTGGTGGGTCCGGGCTGGATTCGAACCCGCCACCTTAGGTGTACGTGGCTGGCGCCTTAGCCGGTTGAGCGACAGGTGCCGAGCCCAGAGTCTTACTTTGTCACTCTCGGTAGAGGGATGTGGCATCATAGCTCACAGCAACCTCAAACTCTTGGGCTCAAGCGATTCTCTTGCCTCAGCCTCCCAAGTAGTTGGGAATACAGGCGCCCGCCACAGTGTTCAACTATTTTTAGAGATGAGGTCTCACTTTTGCTCAGGCTGGTCTCAAACTCGTGAGCTCAGGCAATTCACCTGGCTTGGACTCCCAAGTGCTAGGATTATAGGCCTGAGCCACCGCAACAGCCTTTTTTTTTTTTTTTTTTTTTTGAGACAGGGTCTTGCTCTCACCCAAGCTGGAAAGCAGTGGCCTGATCACACTTCACTAGAACCTTGAACTTCTGGGCTCAAGCAATCCTGCCACAGCCTCTCAGAGAGTTCTGGGATTACAGGCATGAGCCACTACACCTGGCTTCATAAGTACTCTTTTCTGTTTTTTTTTTAGCACAGAGTTTTCACTTTGTCACCCTCAGTAGAGTGTCATGGCATTATAGCTCACAGCAACCTCAAACTCTTGGGCTTAAGCGATTCTCTTGCCTCAGCCTTCCAAGTAGCTGGGTCTACAGGCGCATACCACAATGCTTGCTATTTTTGGTTGCAGTTCTTCAGTTGGCCTAGGCCAGGTTCGAACCCACCACCCTTGGTGTACATGGCTGGCGCAGTAACCACTGTGTTATAGGCGCCCAGTCCAGCCATAAGTACTTTTTTTTTTTAGAAATAGAGTCTCACGGCTCGGCGCCTATAGCTCAACTGGCTAAGGCGCCAGCCACCTACACCTGAGGTGGTGGGTTCGAGTCCCCAGCCCGTACCCGCCAAACAACAATGACGGCTGCAACCAAAAAATAGCCTGGCGTTGTGGCGGGCGCCTGTGGTCCCAGCTACTTGGGAGGCGGAGGCAGGAGACTC
>NW_003859845.1:0-1027 GCF_000181295.1 Otolemur garnettii | reverse complement strand
CCAGCTCTGGCATATAGGGCTGGTGCCCTACTCCTTTGAGCCACAGGCACCACCGAATATAGTTGCTTTATAAATACCAATCTTATATTCTTATAATTCTGATAAACTCACTAATTAGTTCTAGTAGTTTTTTCTAAATTCTATCAAATTTTTAGGCAGATGACAAAGTCTATTTTACTTCTTCCTTTGTAAACTAGATGCTTTAAATTTCTTTCTTTTTTTTCTTATGGTATTGTCTTTACAATATTGAGTAAAAGTGATGACAGGCACCTTGCCTTGTTCCTGATCTTAAGGGGAAAACAATAAGTATGATGTTCAGATTGAAGCAGTTCCCTTGTCTGGTGAGAGGCTTTTTTAGAAAAAGTTCAAAGTGGATGCTGAAGTTTTCAAATGCTTTTTCTGCATCTACTGAGATAGATAATAGTTTTTCTTTCATGATCTTTCAAGATGCTTTTTTGATTTTATGCATAGGGTAAATGGCTATCAGTAAGATTTTAGAGACAAAGGATATGGGCATTTGATAGATTTTGACTAATTAAACCTCAAAAAAAATTTTAGAAACTTTCAGAACTTTTGTCAGTCTGAGAGGAGATAAATGGTATCTCATTACTTTGATTTGCACTTTAAAATTTAGGAGTGAGAGTATCTTTTCTATGACCATTACACATTTGTATTTCTTTTTCTATTGGGTTGTTCCTTTTCTTATTGTGTATACTCTTGATAAAATAAGAAAATTAGATGCAAATTTTTTTCTGGGTTGTTTTTGGAAAAATATTAGTACAATATTATATATGTATCTGCATCTATCTGTATTTGCATATACATATGTATATATATGTATTTTTTGGTTGTAGAGAAGCTTTTTACTTGTATGCAAGTATTTGTCAATTTTTTTCCTTATGGTTTTTGGGTTTTATATTCTGCTTGGAAATATTTCTTGCCTATGCCAAGATATAATATAACTGACCTACTTTTAAAAAATCTTTGAGTAGTCTAATCTATTTTGGTAAAAGGAAAGAGGTATGGT
>NW_003859844.1:0-1027 GCF_000181295.1 Otolemur garnettii | reverse complement strand
CCCAGGAGTTGGAAGTTGCTGTGAGCTGTGATGCCACAGCACTCTACCCAGGGGGATAGCTTGAGGCTCTGTCTCAAAAAAAAAAAGCACACAGGTGCTAATAATTTAAAAATCATATTTTTGGGCAGTGCCTGTGGCTTAAAGGAGTAGGGCACCAGCCCCATATACTGGAGGTGGTGGGTTTGAACCAGCCCTGGCCAAAAAACTGAAAAAAAAAAAAAAATCATATCAATGACTTTTTTTTTTTTTGGCAGTTTTTGGCCGGGGCTGGGTTTGAACCCACCACCTCCGGCATATGGGGCTGGTGCCCTACTCCTTTGTGCCACAGGCACTGCCCCTCAATGACATTTTTTTCACTACTCATAAACTTAAGAGCCAACAGTGCATTTAAATGTTGATTCCATCTGGACAGGTTTGAGGGAAGCTACAAAGTATATGTCTTACTAGTAGGGGAGACTGTGCTTTCTGTCATCACCCCTTTAAAAACAGCTGCAGAAGCAGTGCTCAAGCTATGATTCATCTCCAACATACTTCATGCCTGTGAGCTGCTTTAAATGTGTAGAAAACAGATAAACATTTTGTCTGAACTTCAGCAGACACCTGGGACTGATCTTTTCCAGTACCGTTTTTCCCAGTACCTTTTCAAAAAGAGAGTCGTCCCCTATTTTCACATATAAAAGCTTCCATGAAAACCCATTTCTGGTCAATCCCTAACATACATAACTTTAAAATTCTAAAGCACAACTAGATACTCCACAAGCCCTATTTTGACTTCTTTTGATTTGTGGTGACTGAGCCATAAGTTGTTTGCCGAGGCAGAAAAAGGGTCAGCATGTTCTAGTAAGAACTTACACAAACTTAAAAGAACATGCATACACTGAGAAAAAAATAATCCAAAAATGATCTGATCCTGCCTAGAAAAACTTGTGAAATTCAAATATATCACTAGACAGCTATTATAAAGGCAACAGGGAGGAAGGAAAACACCCAGGCCCAATATCAGAAGCCTCAGGGAGAAAGGTGAGAA
>NW_003859843.1:0-1027 GCF_000181295.1 Otolemur garnettii | reverse complement strand
CCCCGGACAAACTGCAACAAAAAATAGTGGGACGCTGTGGCAGGTGCCTGTAGTCCCAGCTACTTGGGAGGCTGAGGCAAGAGAACTGCCTAAGCCCAAGAGCTGGAGGTTGCTGTGAGCCATGACACCACAGCACTCTACCAAGGGCAACAAAGTGAGACTCTGTCTCAAAAAAAATAAAATAAAATAAAATAAATTACTTTTATAGTGGGGTTTTTTTTTTTTTTTTTTTGCAGTTTTTGGCCGGGGCTGGGTTTAAACCTGCCGCCTCCAGCTATGGGGCCAGAGCCCTACTCCCTTGAGCCACAAGCACCGCCCTATAGTGGTTCTTTTTAAATGTTTAGCTTTTAATCTATTTCCCATTCATATTCTTATATATGCATGGAGTAGTAATAGAACTTAATTATTTTTCTGCCCTTAATAACATATAATAAATTCTTTATTTGTTTAAACAAGAGTGGATTTTGTTGAGTACTCTGACAAGAGCTGAAAAACATCATTTTTCAAAATGTATTGTTTTATCTCTTGCCTTTGTTTATGGTACAAAAGTGCCCATAGAATTTAACATTTCTGCATGGACAAATACGGGCTATGAAAGAAAAGCCAGAGCTGAGCTGTCTTGGTTGAGGTCTTCTTATCCCTGGGTAATATAATTTATTTTCAGATGAGATAAACTAGAGGTTCCTGTTAAGTTTCTTCTAAGCTGTGACCAGTGAGCACCATTTATGAACTAATCTGTCTTCCCCAGTGATTTGAAGTACCACGTTTGTCTTGAGTCTTCACGCACTTACACACAGGCACAGCTCTGGGTTCTTTATTCAGTGCCAGTTTCATTATTTTATGATTATATCACATTAATTTCATTAGCAGTTTATAGTGTGTTCTAATATTTGATAAGGCAAGCGCCTCTTCATACATTTCATATTTTTCTCTTTTTTTTTTTTTTTTTTTGAGACGGAGCCTCAAGCTATCCCCCTGGGTAGAGTGCCATGGCATCACACTCACAGCAACCTCCAACTCCTGGGCT
>NW_003859842.1:0-1027 GCF_000181295.1 Otolemur garnettii | reverse complement strand
GAGTCTCCTGCCTCCGCCTCCCAAGTAGCTGGGACCACAGGCGCCCGCCACAACGCCAGGCTATTTTTTGGTTGCAGCCGTCATTGTTGTTTGGCGGGTACGGGCTGGGGACTCGAACCCACCACCTCAGGTGTAGGTGGCTGGCGCCTTAGCCAGTTGAGCTATAGGCGCCGAGCCGTGAGACTCTATTTCTAAAAAAAAAAAGTACTTATGGCTGGACTGGGCGCCTATAACACAGTGGTTACTGCGCCAGCCATGTACACCAAGGGTGGTGGGTTCGAACCTGGCCTAGGCCAACTGAAGAACTGCAACCAAAAATAGCAAGCATTGTGGTATGCGCCTGTAGACCCAGCTACTTGGAAGGCTGAGGCAAGAGAATCGCTTAAGCCCAAGAGTTTGAGGTTGCTGTGAGCTATAATGCCATGACACTCTACTGAGGGTGACAAAGTGAAAACTCTGTGCTAAAAAAAAAACAGAAAAGAGTACTTATGAAGCCAGGTGTAGTGGCTCATGCCTGTAATCCCAGAACTCTCTGAGAGGCTGTGGCAGGATTGCTTGAGCCCAGAAGTTCAAGGTTCTAGTGAAGTGTGATCAGGCCACTGCTTTCCAGCTTGGGTGAGAGCAAGACCCTGTCTCAAAAAAAAAAAAAAAAAAAAAAGGCTGTTGCGGTGGCTCAGGCCTATAATCCTAGCACTTGGGAGTCCAAGCCAGGTGAATTGCCTGAGCTCACGAGTTTGAGACCAGCCTGAGCAAAAGTGAGACCTCATCTCTAAAAATAGTTGAACACTGTGGCGGGCGCCTGTATTCCCAACTACTTGGGAGGCTGAGGCAAGAGAATCGCTTGAGCCCAAGAGTTTGAGGTTGCTGTGAGCTATGATGCCACATCCCTCTACCGAGAGTGACAAAGTAAGACTCTGGGCTCGGCACCTGTCGCTCAACCGGCTAAGGCGCCAGCCACGTACACCTAAGGTGGCGGGTTCGAATCCAGCCCGGACCCACCAAACAACAATGACGGCTGCAACCAAAA
>NW_003859841.1:0-1027 GCF_000181295.1 Otolemur garnettii | reverse complement strand
AAAAGATATAGAATATCTGAATGAAACAATCAACCAACAGAATCTAATTGACATACATAAAACAATTTACTCCCAAAGGGCAAAGTATACTATTTTTTCAAGGTCTCATATAAGATGCATCAAGATAGACCCATAACTTGTCCCACAAAACACACTTCAAAAATTTAAAAGAATTTAAATCACACAAATTTTGTTCCCTGGCCTTAATGGACTCAAACTTGAAACCAATCACACAAAGACAAGAGGAAAATCTCTAAGCAGAACACTTCTAAATAATTCAGAGTTCAACAAAGAAGTATATTAGGCACATATAACTGAATGTAAACAAAAATAAAACATATCCACATATGTGGTTTACATCTTAAGCAGTGCTCAGAGGGAAATTGATAACACTGAATCCTTATATTAAATTTGAGGAAGTTTTCAAATCGATAATCTAATTTCTTACCTAAAGAAACTAGAAAAAAAAGCAAGCAGAAAAAGGAATAAAGAATAGAAATCAGTGACATTTAAAGTAGGAAAATAATAAATAAAATCAGTGAAATGGAAAATAGGTATTTTTTTAAAAAATTAATAAACTTCTTATAAATGAAAGAAAGAATACACAGATCATCAATATCAGTAATCAGGCAATATCATTACAAATCCTTCAGCCATTAAAAAGATAAAAGAATAATACTAACAATTTTACTTTACTTTCATAAATCTGAAAACTCAAAAGAAATTGACTATTTCTACAATAACCACAAACCACCCAAACTCATACAAGATGAAACAGATTATCTGAAAAGCCCTTTGGCCATGTGAAAATAGAATTTATTATTAAAAGCTCTAGAAAAACTGGCCAGGTGTGGTGGCTTATGCCTATAATCCTAGCACTCTGAGAGGCTGAGGAGATAGGATCGATTGATCTCAGGTGTTTGAGCCTGGCCTGAGCAAGAGTGAGAACCCATCCCTACAACAAACAGAAAAATTAGCTAGCTGTCATGGTGGGCTCCTGTAGTCCCAGCTATCTGGGAGGCTAAGA
>NW_003859840.1:0-1027 GCF_000181295.1 Otolemur garnettii | reverse complement strand
AAACAATGTAATTATTCATAGAAATAAGTGTTATAAAACTATAGAACATCACTGATAAAAACAGTAAACTCTCTAAATAAATGGAGGCATTTGTTCATGGAGTAGATATACTGACATACTACAAATACATCAATTCTTCCTAGATCGATCTGCAAATTCTGTATGATCCCATTTGAAATCTCCTCACATTATTCATACAAACTGACATCCTCAAATGTATATGGGAATTTAAAGTGCCAGGACTAGCCAAGGTAATCTTGAAGAAGAATAAAAGCTATTATATTTCAAGACTTATTATAAAGCTATAGCAAATTATATATAACTGTATATATTTATATAAAATATATCTGTGTACACATAATATGTACTTTATATATGTATATGTGTCCTGTCATTTTTTATAGTTTTTCATCTATAGGGTTATACATCTATTTTTCCATTCATTCCTAGGAATGTGTTGTTTTTGATGCTATTGTAAACAACACACTCTTAACATAAACAGTGGTCTCCTTGTATATATGCAAGAAAATAGCAAACTGATAATAATGGTAACAGCAGTTTAGCAGGTAAAGAAGTTTTTAACTAAAAAAAAGAAAGGTGCATCAATTCAGTATCCATCCATATAGGAATAAAAAATCTTGACCCTTATTTATACCATACAAATATGAAAAAAATCATTTTCCCATCAATTTAAAATCTAAAGGTAAAAAAAATTTTATGGAAGAAAACTTATGAGAATATCTTAATTTTAAGATGGCAAAAAATATACTTAAATTTTCAAAAGTGCTAATTATGAAAAACAAATTGGATTAAATTTAGAAACTTCTGGATTTTTTGTTTGTTCGTTTTTTGAGACAGAGTCTCACTCTGTTGCCCTGGGTAGAGTGCTGTGGCATCATCATAGTGGAAACTTCTGCTTTGATAAACTGAAGGAAAATGCAGCCCATAGAATAAGAGATGATATTTATAATACACATCTGACAAAAGAATCATAGACAGAATGTATAAAACTTTTATTTGTAGGGTC
>NW_003859839.1:0-1027 GCF_000181295.1 Otolemur garnettii | reverse complement strand
AAAAAAAAAAAAAAAGAAGAAGAAGAAGCGAAATGTGCTGATCAATGTAGGCAGCATCTCAGAGTGCTACTGGGCATTCTTTTGTTTCTTGCTACTCAAAATAATTCGCCAAGTTGTTTTCAGTTTCCACTAATTGTATAAAGTTTGCACAACTGTGAAAACTATTGAGAACAAAGGGTGTGATACTTAGAAGACTCAAGTCAGGTAACATGACGGTTAACATATGTTGTCAAGTTTCTGTTTGAAAATGAATAACCCCTACTGGTGTGGTTAGCACCAAACTCTTGTCTGAACCCAGAGATGCCTTGTTGACAGTCAAAAAGTTGATAATACTAAGTGATTTAACCAATGTCTGTATTCAGTGTCTTTCATTGGTTAGAACTTGTAAGTCTATGGCGGGAAGTCTGCTTTTATGTTACACAATATACAAGGAAGAGAGGAAAGAAAGCATTAGGGAGCCTCCCTTACACAGCCACTGGATTCTGTCACCCAGGAGAGTGTTTGGGGAACTCTAGGAATGCTCTTTATGTCAGAGAACTATGAGGTTTCCTGCTCCCACCCCCCCCTTTTTTATAGACCAGGTCTCAATCGCTCTGTCGCCCCTGTTGGAGTACAGTCGCGTTAGCCTAGCTCACAATAACCTCACACTCCTGGGCTCAAGCGATCCTCCCACCTCGGCCTCCCCAGCAGCTGAGACTACAGTATGTGCCACGATGCCTGGCTAACTTCTGTGCTTTTTGGAGAGGTGGCATCTTGCTATAAGGCTCAGGCTGGTTTCAAATTCCTGGGTTCAAGTGATTTTCCTGCTTTGGTCTCCCAAAGTGTAGGTCACTTTTTCGTGTGCACCAGGGAGTAGTCACACTAAGGAGTAGTAGTGGTCTTTAAAAAATGGTGGGTGGGGGGCTTACAGTTCTCTGATACCATGCCCAGAGTTCCTGAGGCCCAGACTCACCCCTAGAGCTCAGCATAAAGGTGGTGAGAAAAATGTATGGATGGTAAAGCAGAGAACATTCAGAGAAGGTTTCTG
>NW_003859838.1:0-1027 GCF_000181295.1 Otolemur garnettii | reverse complement strand
AGAGATGGGGTACTCTAGTTAGAGATGGACAAGCCTCTTGCCTGGGCTGGTCTCGAACTCCTGAGCTCAAGCTATCCACCTGCCTCGGCCTTCCTGAGTGCCAGGATTACAGGCATGAGCCACTGCGCCTGGCCGAGTTATTCAATTTTTATTGTCATAAGTTCTGAAAGGCAGAAAAAACTAGACCTTGGAAAGGCCCTACTCACTGTGTACATGTTCGATACTATCTTTAGGGAGGGAGAGATTATTTACAAAATGTGTAAAAGCTTGTACGTAGGCACGTATTAGCTCCTTCCATCCTGCCAAGAGCCTTATGCATGTAATACTACTCTCATTTTCAGAAGAGGAGCGAGGAGTTTGGCAAAGTGAAGGAATTTCATCTTGCTAATGAATGTTGGAACTGAAGTTTTACTGTTGGCTCTCGAGGTCTCTGATGTCTTCTCATAGTGGTGAATTTTTGATCCCCTCAATTAGAGAATATAAAATTTGGTGACAGCAACCTCACATTACATAATGTGTTGCCTTCCAAATAGGAAAAGCTCAGTGGGCATCTGGCTATGCGACTTAATTAAATCATGAGATGAGATAACGGTATTATTGTTGAGGGATTTGGGGGCTGATCTAGGAAAAAGACAAGAAAAATACAAAGAAGCAGCAACACACAGCTAGCTTTATTGAGAGGAAAAGACTCTCACAGCCTAGGATCATCTGCTGTGGGGAGGGGACCCCCATTCAGAAGATGAGGAGGACAGGTGAACTCCTTCTGAGGGAGTCGGAGGGGGCTCCCCCAGTGATGCTACTTTGCAGCACCATTGGGAGTCTCTGGGTCAGAGGGCTCTGCTGGGCAGCAGTGGCCAGGGGACTTTCCGTACAAGCTTACCAATGGGTAATAGCTGTTGGGTGAACTTTCATCAGGGTCTGCAAAGCAGGCTCTAAGTGGTTAAAAATTTGCTTGTTATGGCTAATTTGAAAATATTTTGGATGGGTAAACATTTTGGTTTGCAGTTGGAAAGCTTTAGAGCTAATA
>NW_003859837.1:0-1027 GCF_000181295.1 Otolemur garnettii | reverse complement strand
AGCCCAGGAGTTGGAGGTTGCTGTGAGTGTGATGCCATGGCACTCTACCCAGGGGGATAGCTTGAGGCTCCGTCTCAAAAAAAAAAAAAAAAAAAGAGAAAAATATGAAATGTATGAAGAGGCGCTTGCCTTATCAAATATTAGAACACACTATAAACTGCTAATGAAATTAATGTGATATAATCATAAAATAATGAAACTGGCACTGAATAAAGAACCCAGAGCTGTGCCTGTGTGTAAGTGCGTGAAGACTCAAGACAAACGTGGTACTTCAAATCACTGGGGAAGACAGATTAGTTCATAAATGGTGCTCACTGGTCACAGCTTAGAAGAAACTTAACAGGAACCTCTAGTTTATCTCATCTGAAAATAAATTATATTACCCAGGGATAAGAAGACCTCAACCAAGACAGCTCAGCTCTGGCTTTTCTTTCATAGCCCGTATTTGTCCATGCAGAAATGTTAAATTCTATGGGCACTTTTGTACCATAAACAAAGGCAAGAGATAAAACAATACATTTTGAAAAATGATGTTTTTCAGCTCTTGTCAGAGTACTCAACAAAATCCACTCTTGTTTAAACAAATAAAGAATTTATTATATGTTATTAAGGGCAGAAAAATAATTAAGTTCTATTACTACTCCATGCATATATAAGAATATGAATGGGAAATAGATTAAAAGCTAAACATTTAAAAAGAACCACTATAGGGCGGTGCTTGTGGCTCAAGGGAGTAGGGCTCTGGCCCCATAGCTGGAGGCGGCAGGTTTAAACCCAGCCCCGGCCAAAAACTGCAAAAAAAAAAAAAAAAAAACCCCACTATAAAAGTAATTTATTTTATTTTATTTTATTTTTTTTGAGACAGAGTCTCACTTTGTTGCCCTTGGTAGAGTGCTGTGGTGTCATGGCTCACAGCAACCTCCAGCTCTTGGGCTTAGGCAGTTCTCTTGCCTCAGCCTCCCAAGTAGCTGGGACTACAGGCACCTGCCACAGCGTCCCACTATTTTTTGTTGCAGTTTGTCCGGGG
>NW_003859836.1:0-1027 GCF_000181295.1 Otolemur garnettii | reverse complement strand
AGGCCTCATTGATGGGCCAACATCTAACCATCATCATAGCAGCTCAGAACAAATTGATAAATTTGTCACCCTTCATTTTCTGTCTCTCCTTCATGGGATTTAGATGTGGCTTCAGTTGTGCCCACAAGAAGACTTATGTCTTTGACCATATCTGATCAAAATTAATTAAAATTAATCATTGTTTAAAATTTTCACATCTATCTCATTTTCCTAGTATATCTTCACAACTTTGTTGTATCCTTTCTCCTATGCACATCAAAGTTCAATCACACTGGTGGACTGTGAGATTTACCAAAGCTATAAAGACACTATATTAAAAATAACATATAGGGCCAAGTGATGGCCATCACCACAGAAGCCTCCTTACTACTCCTGTTTTGTTTTGTTTTGTTCTGTTTCCACCAGAAAGGCAAAGTGACACAAACTAATGTTTCTATGCCTCTATCTATTCAGGGCGACAAGTTCTTCCAGAGAAAAACCAATACTTCTTGAAGGGAAGGCAAGCGACCAAGAGACAATATCCAGTTCTGTTTTTGTTAATTTATTCCCAAGGAGCTAGAGAGTGACAGTACAACAAATGAGTGTACAGGAACTGGAGCCACACTGAAAATCATTTAGGAGGCTTGAACCAGACCAATTTGTTATAAGGCCACTTAGATGCTGTCTCTCAAGGAGGTTCCGTCATTACTTTTAGCTGTTTCTAGCCAGAGCAGATGCTCCACAGTCTCCCCACTCCTCCCCCCAAAAATCAGTCAGACCATTGTTTGTTTGTTTGTTTTTTGAAGGACAAGGTCTGTACAGGGCACACTGTTCTCTCAGTAGCCCAAGGAGCAGCTTTGCTGACTCACTATGTGGAATTCAGATTCTCGTGAAGGACAGTGATGATGTTGGTAGTGATGGTGATGGTGGTGGTGATGGTAGTAATGATGATGGTGATGGTGGTGATGGTGATGATAGTGGTGATGGAAGTAATGGTGATGATGATGATGATGATAGTGATGATGGTGGTGATGGTGGCGATGGAAGT
>NW_003859835.1:0-1028 GCF_000181295.1 Otolemur garnettii | reverse complement strand
CTTGAGCTTCTTCCATGACTTAGCTATTATGAATTGAGCTGCAATGAACAATCTGCTGCAAATATCTTTGTTATAAAGTGATTTTTGGTCTTTTGGATATATGCCTAGTAGAGGAATTGCAGGATCAAATGGCAGGTCTACTTTTAGATCCCTGAGTGTTCTTCATACTTCTTTCCAAAAGGGACGTATTAGCTTGCACTCTCACCAGCAGTGCAGAAGTGTTCTTTTTTCTCCACATCCATGCCAACATCTGTACTTTTGGGATTTTTGTTATGTGAGCCACTCTTACGGGAGTTAGATGATATCTCAAAGTGGTTTTGATGCATCTCTCTGATGATTAAGGATGATGAGCATTTTTTCATGTGTCTGTAGGCCATACACCTATCATCTTCAGAGAAGCTTCTGTTCAAGTCCCTTGCCCACAATGAAATGGGATACTTGTTCTTTTCTTATTAATAAGTTTGAGTTCTCTGTGTTAGAAGTATAACCTGCAAATATCCTCTCTCATTCTGTGGGATGTCTGCTTGCTTTACTTACTGTGTTCTTGGCTGTACCGAAACTTTTTAGTTTGATCAGATCCCAGTAATGTATTTTTGGTATTGCTTCAGTTGCCCGGGGGTCCTCCTCATAAAGTATTCTCCCAGGCCAATTTCTTCACGTGTTTCTCCTGCACTCTCTCCAAGAATCTTTATAGTTTCGTGTCTTAAGTTTAAATCTTTTATCCAGTGAGAGACAATTTTTGTTAATGGTGAAAAGTGTGGGTTTAGTTTCAGTCTTCTACAAGTCGCCAGCCAATTCTCCCAGCACCATTTGTTAAATAGGGAATCTTTTCCTCAATTTATATTGATAGGCTTATCAAAGATCAAATGATGATAAGTGTCTGGGTTCATCTCTTGGTTCTCAATTCTGTTCCATATATCTACCTCTCTATTTTTGTGCCAATACCATGCTGTTTTGATCACTATAGATTTATAGTATAGTTTGAAGTCTGGTAGCATGATTCCTCCTGATTTGTTTTCATTTCTGAG
>NW_003859834.1:0-1028 GCF_000181295.1 Otolemur garnettii | reverse complement strand
AAAAAAAAAAAAAAAAAAAGATTCCTGACTCTGTTGTTACCTCTCTCAGGTGGGGTTGTGTGTTACTCTGTGTGAGGTGGGACATTTCCTCTGCTGAATGTGGGAATCTCATAAGTGAGCATGTTTTTGAGGAAAGGGTCCTAAATGGATCCACCGTAATTTGGATGATTAGGGCATAGAGGAAGGAAGGAAAAGTGGGAAAGTGAGTCAAGCAGAGCAATTGAGCGCTTGGTCAGTGTCCAGGGGGCATGCCCTGATTATGCCTTGTCTTGTGACTCACAAAGCAAAGGCATCAATCCAGGGATCTACGCTGCATATGTTTTATAGGAATATTTTCTCCAAAGGTGGTCACTATTCATGCTGAACATGCTAAGTGGCCTCTTGGCTGGAGGGGGTGTTGGAAGGTCTTCTGAGTTCCCAAGGGATAGACAGAGCTAAAGCCAGATTCGAGCGATTGCTAACAAAAAGAGTCTGTCATGGAAAAGGAACAGAAGAATTAAATAATTATGGGAAAGTAATTGATTTTTAAATCTACAAGTGTGAAGCTTCATCTCTGGAGGATAAAGATAGTCTGGGAAACCAAGAGCACTGTCTGCTCAAAAGAGACCAAGAGGAATGTCTCTCAGAAGCTATCAAGGGAAAAGTTCAGGGATAAAAAAATGTCCCCTCAGAGACCTCACTAAGAAGAATGAGCAACAGGAGCAGCATCACCATCACTACCCTGTCACCACAATAGCCACCATAATCATCACCAAGACTGACTGTTACTGTGGCCAGGCCCTGCACAGACCTCACTAAGAAGAATCAACAGCAGTAGCAGTAGCATCACCACCATGACACCATCCCACCATTCACGACCAACACCACTATCTTCACTACCACCACCACCATTGTCACCATCTCACTGTAACTACCATCATCTCCACACCACTTCCACTACCAACGCTACCATAACTACCAGTATCACCAGCACCAGCAGCATTACCACCATTACTACCAGTATCACCACCATTGCCATCATCACCACC
>NW_003859833.1:0-1028 GCF_000181295.1 Otolemur garnettii | reverse complement strand
TTGTTGTTTGGCAGGTCCGGGCTGGGGATTCGAACCCGCCACCTTAGGTGTACGTGGCTGGCGCCTTAGCCGGTTGAGCTATAGGCGCTGAGCCAACAAACTCTTTGAAGCAGTCCTAAGGTGAATAAGATCACTAATGCTGGGAATTAGAGATTTAAGCTTCTATTTTCTTACTTCACATAGCACTTCCCAATAAAGGAATTTTTTTTCTGAGTGGATATACTCAGACTATGGCACCGAAATTTCTCACTACTATCAACCTTAGAGAGATTTAGACACAAACATATATGGCCAAATGATGGTGATTCTAATCCAAAATTTGGTACTATATCTTGATTAACTTTGTAGGTACATAATTCTTTAATAATGATCCCTAAATGACAATCCAATTCATCCTCCCTTAGGAAACAAGGTTAGTTGGCAGCACCTGTGGCTCAAAGGAGTAGGGCGCTGGCCCCATGTGGCCGAGGTGGTGGGTTCAAACCCAGCCCCGGCCAAAAACTGCAAAAAAAAAAAAAAGGAGACAAGGTTAGTATAAGCTGATTTCATAAAAGGTCATCAAAATCAGGATCTACAGTATTAGATTCTAGATAGAATCCTTCATGATAACAACACTGAAATGGGATGATATGAGAAAACAACATGTTTGCTTTCTCCTAAAGCATTATATAAATAGCAAAATGGAAAAAATCCAGTTAGTTTGCTGCAATTTGCAATGAGTCAACACTAAGCTTTATTAGGAGAAAAATTAATTTGATTCTTTCATTAAGATACACTCAACTCCAAAATTTATTTATAGCCAGCAAGTATTTATTTATCCAGCCTAATTTAAAGCAGCAGTTTTCTTTTTTTTTTTTTTTTGAGACAGAGCCTCAAGCTATCCCCCTGGGTAGAGTGCTGTGGCTTCACAGCTCACAGCAACCTCCAACTCCCGGGCTCAAGCGAGTCTCCTGCCCCAGCCTCCCAAGTAGCTAGGACCACAGGCACCCGCCACAATGCCTGGCTATTTTTTGGTTACAGCCATCATT
>NW_003859832.1:0-1028 GCF_000181295.1 Otolemur garnettii | reverse complement strand
CCTCATGGAGCAAACTATGACAAAGCATGGCTAGTGAGCTCAATCCAGAGCCATTGCAGTGTCTCCTTCACACCTGTTGATGTAAGAGGGGATGGTGAAGCCAGACGGATGGGCACAGATGGGAGGCAGGAAATTCTGGATCAGCAGGGGCTGTTGGCTCCTGACACTGTTGTTCTGGCCTTCACTCCTTGTAGTTCCACTGTGTCAAAAATCGGGCCCGGTTCTTTGTTGAGGACCATAGAACTGCTTCTGCATTGAAGGATGTCAGCTACAAGATCTGTGATGAGGACAACCGAAAGGTGTGTGCCTGGGGACACTCACTGTACCTAATCTCGGGGTAGGAGGATAAGCCAAGGGCTGGTCATTTGCTGTGTGGTTAGAGTTCCTGGAGCTTTCTCTGCTTTTCCTTCCCTCAGATACCTATCATTGTCGGTCCTTCTGGTGTACCGTACTCTATAAAGCATAAGTTAAAGCCAGAAGAAATGGAGGAGCTAGAGGTAAGGGAGACTCAAAGCACGTTGTATTGCCTGCTTCCCAGACTCACCTCTTGTCCCAGACTCCGATTTTCCTGTCACCACCTCAGAGCAAAGCCTCAGAGCCACTCTTTGTCTCTGTCTCTGCAGCTGACCCTGACCAAACGATATGATGTCTGCGAGAAAGCTCTTGACCTCCAGAAGCTCCGCTTTGACCCAGGTATGCCTGTCAGCAGTGATTCTAGGCTAGGTGAGGGCAGGGGGGTCTTTTTGGGGGGAAGACTCAGGGATGACAACTCAAGGAAGGAGTCAGTGCTCTCGCTGGTTGAGGAAAACCCCTCTCAACCTTCTGATTCCCTTTTCTGAAGACTTAGTGGACCATAGTGTGGACATAATCCTGAATCACAGAAGCTGCATGGCTGCCACGCTGCAGATCATTGAGAAGAATTTCCCTGAGGTAAGGACTTAGGAAGAGGGATTGATGAGATGGGGTGGAGGGCAGGCTTGTCCCGAGGCCCTGGAGAGTAAATGTCACCCTAACTCTTCTTCCGCCAA
>NW_003859831.1:0-1028 GCF_000181295.1 Otolemur garnettii | reverse complement strand
CAGTAGCATAATCATAATTGACACAATAAACATATTTCAGAAGAGGAAAAGACATCAAATATAAAGATAGACAATTCATTAATCTATTCTTTATGCTTCATTCATGCCCAGACAGGAGTAAATGTAATAAATTGGAAAGACATTAGAATGAGGAATAGTAGTCATTGTGTAAAAAATAGCCAATACCAGCTCCTTCTCCTTATCATTCTTATCCTTTTTGTAGTGAGTTTTCATGTTTTTTTCCCCCTCCTAGTTACATTTTAAGATTTTAAAAATTTCAGAAGAATGAGCTATATTAAGACCTTACAAAAATAAAAGTCTTATCTATACATCTGTCAACTATCAGGCGTCCTCAAACTATGGCTCGTGAGCCACATGCGGCCCACCGAGGTCATTTATCCGGGCCGCCGGCTGTTGTTGCCGCCCCTGCCTGTCCTGCTTAGCAGCCGACTCGTCCTGGGACCTGCAGTCGGGCCCTCCAACGGTCTGAGGGACAGTGAACTGGCCCCCTGTTTAAAAATTTTGAGGACCCCTGATTGATTCATGTTACATATATGGCATGAGTATTCTAGATAAAACTCACAGAACTATTGCAAAAATAGAGTGGAATTTTTTAACTATTTTATGATTAAACAGAAAAAATCAAAACCTTAAGCATTTTGGATTTGAATGGAGAGAAGTATAAATAATTATTATAGAACTATTAAAATATGTAAGCAGTTTACCGAAGCTTCCTATCTTTTCTTCGGCCTAACAGAGAGGTTAGGTTGCAGGGCAGTCAATTAGCCCACAATCTAAAAGACAAGTACCTGTAGGTGCAACAGAATGTCAAACGTGAACTTACCTAGAACAAATGTAGCAGAAGAAACATGTAGAAATAATGAGCAGAATTTAGGTTGGGGGGGAGAGATGGCGCGGAGGCCTTGGGGGCGAGTTGGCCATCTCTTGTAAGTTTTCACTGGTTGCATAGGGTTCCATAAACCACATTTATGCAAAGGTCTATACCCACTACAGAAATACAGGAAAAA
>NW_003859830.1:0-1028 GCF_000181295.1 Otolemur garnettii | reverse complement strand
GGTAATGTTAGATTCCAGTTAAACTGAAAATAGCTCTAGTTAAGTTATGCAAACTGTCCATATGCTATTTTTCTAACATATTCACCTTGATTAGGTTATTAATGCTTTCCTTTTATGGAGGTTCCCAAATGGTCATTCCTGGGGCAGAGCAGGGAAACTCCAAACAAAGCTGCAGCCCCACTGTTACTTACCAAAGTTGTTGCAGCAGCAGTAGCAGGAGAAAGGGCTAAGTTCTATATGTATGTGAGAGAATGATTATTGCAATTGTAGGCTATAAAACACATACCACTTGTATTGTTCCTGAAGGAGGTACTCGATAACCCCTTTTACCAAGGGACTCTAAAGTAATCACACCCTTGAAATAAAAGAAGACAAATTGAGTACAACTGATTCATATGTATATAAAAGACTAAAATAACTCATTAAAATTTCAGAATTCTATTTCTATGGAAAAACATTCAAATTTACTTAACATTCTGTGTTTCCACCCCTAAGGAAACAATTTACTGTTCTTCTAGGGATGTCACAATAAATAACACCAATGGCCACAGTACTTGAAATTTCTATAAAGATATATCAAAGAGGTTACTAATCAAAAAGGAAATAAAGGGAGGCTATAGGATTATTCCCATGGAACTTGGGGGCAAAGGGGAAATGAAGAAACAAAATCTATTGGTCACTGGGCAGGTAAAAAGTCACAAGTGTAGAAGGGTCTAAGTCTTGGCCAAAAATAAAGTCATTTCCTCAATCAGGGAGTTACGTTACATATCTGAATTTCTGACTAGAGATAGAAAAAGTAGAAAGAGAATTTGGGGGCTCATGGTTCCCAGCTGGTAATTACTTTATGGGAAAAGATATGTTTAAAACAAAAAGAAGAAAAAAGAAGGCTCAATCAGTAACTTTCAAGACAGTAGTATACTCTAGCGTAAAGCAATCAAACTCTATTCTCCTTGTTTCCGAAATAACTTTATATCATGTGTACCTTAAATCTGGATCTTATGAAGGTACTGGACCTTCTTTCTTTCTTT
>NW_003859829.1:0-1028 GCF_000181295.1 Otolemur garnettii | reverse complement strand
TTTCTCATTCAGTTGGCCTCCCACAACTATTACAATTCACTTAGCACACATCACTAAAAACTCTTATATAAAAGCTAGGGAAAGGGTGGCGCCTGTGGCTCAAAGGAGTAGGGCACAGATCCCATATGCCAGAGGTGGTGGGTTCAAACCCAGCCCCGGCCAAAAACTGCACACACACACAAAAAGAAAAATACTTAAAAAAAAAAAGCTAGGGGAGCAGGGAAACAAAGCTGTTTTGTAAGATGAAAAGTTCTAGAGATCTGTTATACCATTATGTGCATATACAGCACTTATTATAGACTTCAACTGCAGGCTTGATAGTATTTAAACAGTCCTCACAGGGCAATATATTACCAAGTTATGTATTTCTGCTTAGGCAAAGTTGCCAAAAACATTTCTTCTGAGAAATTACCACTATTTATTTTGTGACATAATTCTGAGACTATAAGACTGCACTCCAACAAAGGGGAAGTGAGATTAGACAATTCAAGTTCTCACACAACCCTAGCTATAGGAATACAATTTTCCTTACCTGACAACAGTCTGATCATAGAAAGTTCCAGAATCATCAGGAACCACCTCAGGCGTCTGCTGTCTTTCTTCAGGTTCCTCTACTTCTTCTTCAGATTCTAAATGAGAAAAAGCTAATTAAATTTATTTGTGCTTACGCAATTCATAAATATATTCATTTTTATATTTTTTGCTATGATCAAAAAGACAACAAAACAAGAAAAATACATACATAAAAGTAAAGAATGCAGGACAATTGCACAAAATCATGGCATAGACTTTAAGGATAAAACCAAGGTTACTACAGCATTTTGGTTGACAGCACGATGTCTTGGGGTCATGTTTCCAATAATCTAATGCAGGCTCTATCACCTTGCTAGCTACATAACACTAGCCAAATTACTTTACATTAGGCAGTAATCTAATGCAAGCCCTCTCATTTTACTGGCCATATTACTTTGGGCTAATTACTGCACCTCAGTGCTGTAATATATTAAATGGGAGACAATATGAAGTAA
>NW_003859828.1:0-1028 GCF_000181295.1 Otolemur garnettii | reverse complement strand
AACTTTTAGCATTTTTATTTTATTTTACATATCATATTAAACTTTTTGGCAGACTCTCTGTACACAATTTCACTGACTTTAGAAGGTGGAAAGATGAATTCTTCTTCATAACTTGCTTCACTTTTTAAAAGATTTAAAAAGGCAGATATACAACAGTAACATGCATTTTGTTAAATTTTAAGTCAGTGAAAGCTAATGATGTCCCGTGAAATCCAAAAGAGTTAGCGCATAAGAATACATTCCTTAATTAGCCCTCACACAAACATTGCTGAGCTTGTTATTATAGAACTAATGAAAACAGAACAATATGATCCGTTACACGATTTCTATTCTCTATTTGACTAAAAAAGACCATTTGACCCAAATAAGAGCTTTCCTTGACAGAAAATACATATAATCAATAAGTAACACACAGTAGAGGATGGGGATAAGTGCTATGAAGGAAAATAAAGCAGAGAAGAAAAATGAGAGCTTAAATATGAAACAAGATGGGAGGGAAGGTGTCACTGAGAAGGTGAGGCACTGAGCCAGGCAGCTATCTGAGGGGCTCACGTCTCAAGCAGACAGGACAGCGAGTACCAAGGCCCTGAGGAGCAAGCATGCCCGGCATGTTTGAGGAGCATCAGAAGCTCGCAAGGTCAGGTGTTATTAACGCTATGTCACTTCTCTCTTCAGAGTTCTTTGATGGCTTCCTATCTCATTCTGAGAAAGAGCCTAACTCCTTGCAGTGGTTTATAGAGCCTTACATGATCTGGCCTCCATTAGTTCATTGTCCTTCTCTCCTGAACAGCTGACATTCAGTTGTCATTGTTGTTTAGCAGGCCCAGGCCAGGTTCCAACCTCCCTGCCTCCGTGTATGGGCGCTGAGCTGACATTCAGAGATTTTTGTGCAAAAGCTCCCAGAAGGGCTCAATTTGCCTGAGTTAATTTCTATGTGGGTTCTTATTTGTGGCCAGAAAGAGAGAAAGGTTTTATTCAAGGGCATCTGAGGAGCAGAGGAACGAAATCTTGGTAATAAGATGATGCCT
>NW_003859827.1:0-1028 GCF_000181295.1 Otolemur garnettii | reverse complement strand
CCTCATGGAGCAAACTATGACAAAGCATGGCTAGTGAGCTCAATCCAGAGCCATTGCAGTGTCTCCTTCACACCTGTTGATGTAAGAGGGGATGGTGAAGCCAGACGGATGGGCACAGATGGGAGGCAGGAAATTCTGGATCAGCAGGGGCTGTTGGCTCCTGACACTGTTGTTCTGGCCTTCACTCCTTGTAGTTCCACTGTGTCAAAAATCGGGCCCGGTTCTTTGTTGAGGACCATAGAACTGCTTCTGCATTGAAGGATGTCAGCTACAAGATCTGTGATGAGGACAACCGAAAGGTGTGTGCCTGGGGACACTCACTGTACCTAATCTCGGGGTAGGAGGATAAGCCAAGGGCTGGTCATTTGCTGTGTGGTTAGAGTTCCTGGAGCTTTCTCTGCTTTTCCTTCCCTCAGATACCTATCATTGTCGGTCCTTCTGGTGTACCGTACTCTATAAAGCATAAGTTAAAGCCAGAAGAAATGGAGGAGCTAGAGGTAAGGGAGACTCAAAGCACGTTGTATTGCCTGCTTCCCAGACTCACCTCTTGTCCCAGACTCCGATTTTCCTGTCACCACCTCAGAGCAAAGCCTCAGAGCCACTCTTTGTCTCTGTCTCTGCAGCTGACCCTGACCAAACGATATGATGTCTGCGAGAAAGCTCTTGACCTCCAGAAGCTCCGCTTTGACCCAGGTATGCCTGTCAGCAGTGATTCTAGGCTAGGTGAGGGCAGGGGGGTCTTTTTGGGGGGAAGACTCAGGGATGACAACTCAAGGAAGGAGTCAGTGCTCTCGCTGGTTGAGGAAAACCCCTCTCAACCTTCTGATTCCCTTTTCTGAAGACTTAGTGGACCATAGTGTGGACATAATCCTGAATCACAGAAGCTGCATGGCTGCCACGCTGCAGATCATTGAGAAGAATTTCCCTGAGGTAAGGACTTAGGAAGAGGGATTGATGAGATGGGGTGGAGGGCAGGCTTGTCCCGAGGCCCTGGAGAGTAAATGTCACCCTAACTCTTCTTCCGCCAA
>NW_003859826.1:0-1028 GCF_000181295.1 Otolemur garnettii | reverse complement strand
AATGATGGCTGTAACCAAAAAATAGCCAGGCATTGTGGCGGGTGCCTGTGGTCCTAGCTACTTGGGAGGCTGGGGCAGGAGACTCGCTTGAGCCCGGGAGTTGGAGGTTGCTGTGAGCTGTGAAGCCACAGCACTCTACCCAGGGGGATAGCTTGAGGCTCTGTCTCAAAAAAAAAAAAAAAAGAAAACTGCTGCTTTAAATTAGGCTGGATAAATAAATACTTGCTGGCTATAAATAAATTTTGGAGTTGAGTGTATCTTAATGAAAGAATCAAATTAATTTTTCTCCTAATAAAGCTTAGTGTTGACTCATTGCAAATTGCAGCAAACTAACTGGATTTTTTCCATTTTGCTATTTATATAATGCTTTAGGAGAAAGCAAACATGTTGTTTTCTCATATCATCCCATTTCAGTGTTGTTATCATGAAGGATTCTATCTAGAATCTAATACTGTAGATCCTGATTTTGATGACCTTTTATGAAATCAGCTTATACTAACCTTGTCTCCTTTTTTTTTTTTTTGCAGTTTTTGGCCGGGGCTGGGTTTGAACCCACCACCTCGGCCACATGGGGCCAGCGCCCTACTCCTTTGAGCCACAGGTGCTGCCAACTAACCTTGTTTCCTAAGGGAGGATGAATTGGATTGTCATTTAGGGATCATTATTAAAGAATTATGTACCTACAAAGTTAATCAAGATATAGTACCAAATTTTGGATTAGAATCACCATCATTTGGCCATATATGTTTGTGTCTAAATCTCTCTAAGGTTGATAGTAGTGAGAAATTTCGGTGCCATAGTCTGAGTATATCCACTCAGAAAAAAAATTCCTTTATTGGGAAGTGCTATGTGAAGTAAGAAAATAGAAGCTTAAATCTCTAATTCCCAGCATTAGTGATCTTATTCACCTTAGGACTGCTTCAAAGAGTTTGTTGGCTCAGCGCCTATAGCTCAACCGGCTAAGGCGCCAGCCACGTACACCTAAGGTGGCGGGTTCGAATCCCCAGCCCGGACCTGCCAAACAACAA
>NW_003859825.1:0-1028 GCF_000181295.1 Otolemur garnettii | reverse complement strand
TTTTTTTTTTTTTTGTTATTGCTGTTGCAGTTTGGCCAGGGCTGGGTTCTAACCGGCCACCCTCAGTATATGGGGCCTACCTCCTACTCTCTGAGCCACAGGTGCCGCCCCCAGCTATCCTCTTGCCTCAGCCTCCCAAGTAGCTGGGACCATAGTCGCTGGTCACAACGCCCGGCTATTTTTTTTTGTTGCAGTTGTCATTGTTGCTTAGCTGGCCTGGGCCGGGTTTGAAACTGCCACCATGGTGTATGTGGCTGGCGCCGTATCCACTGTACTATGGGTGCCAAGCCTGAAGATAAGTTTTGATAAATTTTAAAAAGATATTCTTTCTTCTTTTTTTTTTGCCCAAGCTAGAGTGTACTGGCTGCAGCCTAGCTCATAACAACCTCTCAATCCTAGGTTCAGGTGATGCTCTTGTCTCAGCCTCCTGAATAGCTGGTACTACAGGTGTCTGCCACAAAGCACAGCTAATTTTTCTATTTTTATTAGAGATCAATCTCACTCTTGCTCGGGCTGGTCTTGAACTACTGACCTCAGATGTTCCTCCTGCCTCAGCCTCCCAGAGTGCTAAGATTATAGGCATGAGCTACCTCACCTATGGCTCACCTATATAGAAAGCATATATTTCATAGATAAGTTCTCAATGTAGAGATTCAACTAGGAAAAGGCAGGTTCTATCAACTCTTATAGTCTAGGCCAGGCGTCCTCAAACTATGGCCCGCAGGGCACGTGTGGCCCACCTAGAATATTTGTCTGATCCGCTGGGTGTTCTTGCCACCGCTGCCTGTCCTGCTTAGTAGCCGACTTGTCCTGGGGCCTGCAGTCTGGCCCTCCAACAGTCTGAGGGACAGTGAACTGGCCCCCTGTTTAAGAAGTTTGAGGACCCCTGGTCTAGGCAATCATCTGAAGAAGCAGACTATATCTAGGAAACCCGCAAAAGTGGCATTTTATTACCTTGCTGAAACACTCATCTCTCAGAAGCAAGAGCACATGAGCCAGCATCTCCAGAGAGACACACAGTGAAATTT
>NW_003859824.1:0-1028 GCF_000181295.1 Otolemur garnettii | reverse complement strand
ACTATTCATTTGGGCAGGGATACCACATGACTAAACCTCCTTCTCTTTAGCATAAGGAATTGGGGGGGGGGTCCTAAGATTTTTAGTTTCCTTTAAACATGCAATAACATGAATGAATCTCACTCAGTAATTATGCTGAGTTCAAGGAGTAAAAAACATACACTACTCTGATTCTATTTACCTAAAATTCTAGAAAATGCCAACTGCAGGAGACAGATCAGGGATTGTCTAGGGATGGGGATGGGGCGGGTAGGCTGGGGGGGCAGGAAGGACTATAAAAGGGCATGAGAAAACTTTTTGGGGGGTGACAAATATCTTCGTGATCTTGTGATGAGGGCTTGGTGTGCACTGTGTATGCACATGTCAAAACTTATCAAATTGGATTCTTTAAATATGTGTCGTTTATTGTGGGTCGATCATACTTCAGTAAAGTGGTAAAAATGAAGCAGAATGACTTTTTATAATATATTTTAACACCATATATCCAATATTTTATCATTTAAACCTATCATCAATATACAAATTACTGAGTTTTTAATATTCTTATTTTTGTACTGCCTTCAAAATCTGGTGTGCGTTTTACAGCACATCTCATGTTGGACCTTACACTTCAAATGCTCAGTGACCTTATGTGAGTGGTGGCTACGGAGTTGGATGGCCCAGGACTAGTGAAACCGCTGCCCCTGATCTAGAATGGTTTTCTCTTCAGGACAGGGCAGACGTGAGGCAATCAGCTCCTTGCATCTACTTCTGGAATGGTCTTGAGCAGCCTTGAGAACTCCTTTTTGTGGCCAGGTAAAGCTTAGGTCCTCAGGGGTTGCAGGTCAGCAGCTAGCTCTGGAAATCTGGATTATAAACCTAGACTTGTCTGTGAGCTCCCTCCCACTGCCTGCCCCACCCTCCTTTTCTTCTTCCTCTCTTTAAACTTGAAAAGTAACATTCTCTTTGCTTTCTTTCCCTGTGCTTTTTTCCTTTTATTCTATTTGTTTACTTTCAAAGAGCAGCTTCTTATTTCTGCTTTTGCCTCA
>NW_003859823.1:0-1029 GCF_000181295.1 Otolemur garnettii | reverse complement strand
GCCCTACCGTTTTGAGCCACAGGCGCTACCCTGAACATGTGTAACTTTTATAAGCACAAAACAGAACCATTTATTTAAAAGCCCTAAACCAGCAAGCAAAAGACCTAGGTTCAAGCCCAAAGGTGATACTAACTGTACCAACCTTACTGATGAGTCAACTTTATAGATTAGGACACAGATTCTGACTAAGTGGAATTATAAGCAGCTACTTCATACAGTTATAAAGATAAAATAAGTAAAACATTAAAAAAACTCTGTAAAATCTAAAGCACTACATAAAGAACTGGTAAGATGGTGGAATAGTGTTTTGTGATAAGTATTGAATAACTGGCTTAGAAGAAAGAGTGAAGTACTTTCATTTCTTTTTTTTTTTTTTTTTGAGACAGAGCTTCAAGCTGTCCCCCTGAGCAGAGTACTGTGGCCTCACAGCTCATAGCAACCTCCAAATCCTGGGCTCAAGCGAGTCTCCTGTCTCGGCCTCCCAAGTAGCTGGGACCACAGGCGCCCACCACAACGCCTGGCTATTTTTTGGTTGCAGCCGTCACTGTTGTCTGGCAGGCCCGGGCTGAATTCGAACCCACCACCTTAGGTGTATGTGGCTGGCACCTTAGCCACTTGAGCCACAGGCGCCTAGCCTACTTTCATTTCTTAAAGAACAATTTCCATCCCACACCCCATTCCCCCAGGCTGTTTGGGATCTTATTCAAAAACATTTAGCACCTTTCTTCTTTAAAAATCTTAAACTAAACTGCAAAGAGCTGTTCCAACTTCCAACTCAAGTTTATATGAATAATAAGTTGTATGTTAGCTTAATGACCTCTGCAGTAGGTCTGCTTTTATAGAGAGTCTTGATTTATAACATGCAATTTTGTGAACTGTTTTTAACAATAGAAACAGTTTTAGATGTCAGGGACAGAGAAAACTCCCTATCAGATTTTTTTTTTTGAGACAGAGCCTCAAGCTGTCACCCTGGGTAGAGTGCCGTGGCATCACAGCTCACAGCAACCTCCAACTCCTGGGCTCAAGCAA
>NW_003859822.1:0-1029 GCF_000181295.1 Otolemur garnettii | reverse complement strand
AGGGCCGTAGCATCGCAGCTCATAGCAACCTCCAACTCCTGGGCTCAAGTGAGTCTCCTGCCTCAGCCTCCCAAGTAGCTGGGACCACAAGCGCCCACCACAACGCCCAGCTATTTTTTGGTTGCAGTCATCGTTGTTTGGCGGGCCCAGGCTGGATTCAAACTCGCCACCTTGGGTGTATGTGGCTGGCGCCTGTAGCCACAGGCACCGAGCCTCACCTGGCTTTTTTGTTGTTGTTGCGGTTGCCATTGTTGTTCAGCTGGCCAGGGCTGGATTTGAACCTGCCAGCCTTGGTGTATGTGGCTGGCTCTGTAACCACTGTGCTATGGGCACCAGGTCAGCAGATCGGCTTTACTTACTTATTTATTTATTTATTGCAGTTTTTGGGTTTGAACCTGCCACCTCCAGTATATGGGGCCAGTGCCCTACTTTGCTGAGCTACAGGTGCCACCCAGCAGCAGATCAGCTTTAACTCCAAATTCCCAACTTCCAGTGAAGCAACCTCTTACCTATTTTATTTATTTATTTTTAGAGACAGAGTCTCGGTCTGTTGCTCAAGCTGAAATGCAGCAGTGCAGTCAGCTCACTGCAGCCTCAAATTCCTGGGCTCAAGCAATCCACCTTGCCTTAATCTCTCAAGTAGCTGGGTACAGGTGCTACCATACCCACCTAATTTTAATTCTTGGTAGAGAAGGTGTCTTGGCTGGGTTTTCTAGGCTAGTCTTGAACTCCTGGCCTCAAGTGATCTTCTCACCTTGATTTCCCAAAGTGCTGGGATTACAGGCATGAGCCACTGCCCCGCCAACCTCTTAACATTATAGTAAAAATTATAGCTACTTGGCTTTGGCTTCTTATCTTAATCTGCTTCTATATAATTTGGACATAGGGAACTGTATCATTGTGGCAATTTATTCTTGTCTTTTTTTTTTTTTTTTTTTTTTTTTTGCGACAGAGCCTCAAGCTATCCCCCTGGGTAGAGTGCCATGGCATCATGCTCACAGCAACCTCCAACTCCTGGGCTCAAGCGAG
>NW_003859821.1:0-1029 GCF_000181295.1 Otolemur garnettii | reverse complement strand
ATAGCCCTATTATCTTAGGGAAAAAATCAGAAAGTTGTATTCTTACCATTTGGACATGTGTCTGTATGTCTCTTATATTCTTTTTTTTTTGAGACCGAGCCTCCAGCTATCTCCCTGGGTAGAGTGCTGTGACATCACATCTCACAGCAAACTCCAACTCCTGGGCTCAAGTGAGTCTCCTGCCTCTGCCTCCCAAGTAGCTGGGACCACAGGCGCCCACCACAATGCCTGGCTATTTTTTGGTTGCAGCTGTCATTGTTGTTTGGCGGGCCTGGGCTGGATTCGAACCCACCACCTTAGGTGTATGCGGCTGGCGCTTTAGCCACTTGAGCCACAGGCGCCGAGCCTGAAGGGGTTTTTCTCTTGTCTTAGAGCTCTTGATAGCCTTCTGATTCCTAATCCTTTGTATCTGAACTGCTTTTTCTTTTCCCACTCCAGAAGCTTTTAGGATTCTCTTTTACTATCACCAGCGTTCTTGGTTTAGGTTTTTTTGCATTCATTGTACCAGAACACTGGGGGAGTCTCATTCTGGAAACTCACTACCTTCACATTTAGGAAAAATTCTCATTTCTTTTTCTAGAACTCCTTTTTTTTTTTTTTTTTTGAGACAGAGCCTCAAGCTGTCCCCTTGGGTAGAGTGCCGTGGCATCACAGCTCACAGCAACCTCCAACTCCTCGGTTCAAGCGAGTCTCCTTCCTCTGCCTCCCAAGTAGCTGGGACCACAGGTGCCTGCCACAACGCCTGGCTATTTTTTTCGGTTGCAGCCATCATTGTTGTTTGGAGGGCTTAGGCTGGATTCGAACCTGCCACCTTAGGTGTATGTGGCTGGCGCCTTAGCCTCAGCCTCGCCACTTGGCTGGTGCAGAGCCTCTTTCTAGAACTCCTTAAATGGGATGTTGATTTTCTTGAATTCATTCTCAAATTCTCTTCTTTGGCTCAGCACCTGTGGCTCAAGCGGCTAAGGCACCAGCCACATACACCTAAGGTGGCGGGTTCGAATCCCCAGCCCGGGCCCGCCAAACAACAAT
>NW_003859820.1:0-1029 GCF_000181295.1 Otolemur garnettii | reverse complement strand
TGGTATGTATATAAGATTATTCACTACAAAATATTAGTATTGAAAAGATCCTAAGCATACATCAATGGTATAGTGAAATAAATTATGCCCACATATAGAATGGAACCCTATGCAGCCATGTAAAAAGAATGAAGAAACACATTATGTGCTATTGTGGAAGAATCTATAAGGTTAATTGTAAAGAAAAAAAGGCAAGGGATAAGAACAATGTGTGTGTGTGTGTGTGTAAAATAGCATATGTCTTTATAGACTTGATTGGATAGTCATAGGTTGTCTCTGAAAAGATACACAGGAAATTGATAACAATGTTTCTTTGTGGAAGGGAAAAACCAGATCCAAGGGAAAGTAGTTGGAGAAAGGTTCTTTATTACACAGGGTGGACATAAAGTTTGTGTGTACTTTACTATGTTAAAGTATTTTAAATTACACACAAACTTTACATCCATTCTGTACATCATATCTTACCTTTCAGATTTTATTTGAGGGCATTACTCATTTCAAAAATTAATTTAAATATTTTTTAAAAGACAGAAACAAAATTTAACTATTAATCACTTAAAATAACTGGTATTTTAAAAATATATACAATTAGTTACCAATAAAAGTATACTACTATATTTATGAGGTTAAAAAAATAATAAAACCAAGAGGCAGTATTAAATCAGACACTATAGAATGTAAGGCCAAGTTTAATGAACAAGGATAAAAAAACAATTATTTGATATTGTTAAGGAGTAAAATCCTCAAGGAAATTGTAAATTGGGAAACAATGTATTGAGTAAAAAAACATTTGTGGGTAGCGCCTGTCGCTCAAAGGAGTAGGGTGCCCGCCCCATATGCCAGAGGGTGGCAGGTTCAAACCCAGCCCTGGCCAAAAACTGCAAAAAACAAACAAACAAACAAATAAAACACCATTATTTGTGTGCATTTATGGATCATATAGATCTTTGCCCATAAAACAAAAAGAGTTTTCAAATAAGAAAAATTTGATCATTGTTGAGACAGATTTGAAGACCTAAACCACTTAGA
>NW_003859818.1:0-1029 GCF_000181295.1 Otolemur garnettii | reverse complement strand
CTAGGTTTTTTAATGTATTATCATTAGGGCATCAGTGCCTACCTTCAAATAATATTTACAACTACATGTTTGCTATAAGGATTTCATAACAGTATAATTCTACCCGGCAGATGTTCAATCTTTTTGTTGATATCATTTATTTTACTTCCACATATACTCTGAATCTTATAATAACTTTTATTCTTTTTGTTTGTTTTAAGCAGTCATCTGTTAAGGAAAATCATACACCATGTTGCTATTATGTTTGTTTTAAGCAATTCTTTTTTGGAATATTTTTTAAATGAAAAAGAAAATCCTGTATATTTAATCTCTCTGTTTACTGTTTATAATGCATTTTATCTCCAGCATAAATCCAATTATAAAGTCATGTTATTTTGCGAAGAACTTGTAAATATTCTTTTACTATAAGTGCGCTAATAGTAACTGAACATTTATTTATTTCTTCTTCAATCCTAAGAAGTAGTTTTGCTAGATAATAGAATTCTAGATTGATGGGTTAGCTTTTTATACTTTAAAGATATTATTCCATTGTTGTTTGGCTTGAATTGTTTTTGAAGTTACAACTGCATGTTCCTTTATTTTGTGTCCTGGTTTATAATACATCTTTTATTTCTAGGTATTTTTCTTTATTATTGAGTTTGTTCAAATTTGTTATGATTCTTGGTGATTTAAATACCTTGGGATGGGAGGAGTTTCTTCAATCTGTGAATTTAGTGTCTTTAAATTTGGAATAAAATTGTCATTATTTCTTCAGTTGTCGTTATTTCATATAGACACGATGTATGGTAATGACACATGCCTGTGGTCTGTATAAGGTATGTAACAGTGATATATGTATTATGGATATATATAAAAAATATATTTATATATACTTACACAAACCATGTATGTACTCATATAGGACAGGGTTGCCAGAAAATGTATGAACATATTAAGAGGTATAATGTATGTACTACTTTTCAAAAGTGAATTGAATTATGGTAGCAATTTGTAGTATGATTTCACTTTTCAAAAGTGAATTGAATTATG
>NW_003859817.1:0-1029 GCF_000181295.1 Otolemur garnettii | reverse complement strand
CAGGGAGGTCCCACTTATGAACCTAGACACCAACAACAAAAAAGGAGAACTAACAACAGGTACAGGAAATTATTTCTGACTACTACAACAAAAAAAAAAAAAAAAGAAAGAAAGAAAGAAAGAAACCTCTCATGCTCAGAAATTTGACAAAGTAGAGGAAATGGACCAATACTTGGAAGCACACTATCTTCCTCGACTTGACCAGGAAGAAATAAATCTCTCGAACAGACCAATATCAAGCACTAAAATTGAAGAAATAATAAAAAAGTTTCTAACAACAACAAAAAAGCCCTGGACCAGATGGCTTCTCACTAGATTTCTATCAAACCTTCAAAGAGCTTATACCTGTACTGCAGAGCCTATTCTAAAACATTGAGAAGGAAGGAACCTTCCCCAACACATTTTATGAAGCAAACATCACCCTGATATCAAAACCAAAAAAGGACCCAACTAAAAAGCAGAACTACAGACCGATTTCACTAATGAATATTAATAAAAAAATACTCAATAAAATCTTAGCTAATATGCTAAAGGTACACATTAAAAAAATTATACATCATGATTTCCTAGGTTTCATCCCAGGAATGCAAGGCTGGTTTAACATATGCAAATCCATAAACATAATCATTACATCAATAGAAGCAAAAACAAAGACCATATGGCCTAGACGCAGTGGCTCACACCTGTAATACTAGCAGTCTGGAAGGCCAAGGCAGGTGGATTGCCTGAGCTCAGGAGCTTAGTTCGAGACTAACCTGAGAAAAAGTGAGATCCTGTCTCTACTAAAAATAAAAAAATTGAGGCAAGAAGTTCAATTGAGCTCAAGTGTTGGAGGTTGCTGTGAGCTATTATGCCACAGCACTGTACCCAGGGTGGCAGCTTGAGACTCTCACAAAAACAAACAACAAATAAAGACCATATGATCCTCCCAATAGATGTAGAAAAAGCATGTGATAAAATACAGCATCTTTTTAAATGAGAACACTTAAGAATATAGACAGAAGTAGCACATTTCTTTTTTTTTTTTTT
>NW_003859816.1:0-1029 GCF_000181295.1 Otolemur garnettii | reverse complement strand
CCAGCTACTTGGGAGGTAGAGGCAGGAGACTCACTTGAGTCCAAGAGTTGGAGGTTGCTGTGAGCTGTGATGCCACAGCACTCTACCCGGGGGACTTCATGAGGCTCTGTCTCAAAAAGAAAAAAAAAAGAAAGAAAGAAAGAAATGATGGGTAGATGCCTAATTGATGTAAATATGGCCCCCAAATCTCAAGTTCTACTTCCTATTTGGCTGGAAAAGATCGTAATAGCCCAATAGTTCCACTGTAAAGATAGGGGAACACGGATCAAGTAAAATGTCACATTTACTTTCATTTTCATTTCTTTTTTATTTTTATTTATTTATTTATTTATTTATTGAATGGAGTCTCACTCTGTGCCGTGGCATCACAGCCCACAGCAACCTCATACTCCTGGGCTCAAGAGATCTTCTTGCCTCAGCCTCCCAGGTAGCTGGGATTACAGGCGCCCACCACAACACCTGGCTATTTTTTTGTTGTAGTCGTCACTGTTCTTTAGCAGGCCTGAGCTGGGTTCGAATCTGCCAGCCCCGGTGTATGTGGCTGGGGTCCTAACCACTGAGTAACAGGCACTGAGTCAAATTTTTTGTTTTTATAATTATTCGTTTATTTATTTATTTATTTTTTGAGACTGAGTTTCAATATGTTGCCCTCAGTAGAGTGCCATGGTGTCACACCTCACAGCAACCTCAAATTCTTGGGCTCAAGAGATTCTCTTGCCTCAGCCTTTCAAGTAGCTGGAACTACAGGTGCCCGCCAACTACAGGTGCCTGCCACAACGCCCAGCTATTTTGTTGTTATTGTTGCAGTTGTCATTGTTGTTTAGCAGGCCCCAGCTGGGCTCAAACCTACCACCCTCAGTGTATGTGGCTGGCACCCTACTCACTGAGCTACAGGCGCCAAGCCTAATTTTTGTTTTTAATAAAGATAGGGTCTTGGCTCGGCGCCTATAGCTCAACCGGCTAAGGCGCCAGCCACATACACCTAAGGTGGCGGGTTCGAATCCCCAGCCCGGACCCGCCAAACAACAA
>NW_003859815.1:0-1029 GCF_000181295.1 Otolemur garnettii | reverse complement strand
TTGCTTGAGCCCAGGAGTTGGAGGTTGCTGTGAGCTGTGATGCCACGGCACTCTACCCAGGGTGACAGCTTGAGGCTCTGTCTCAAAAAAAAAAATCTGATAGGGAGTTTTCTCTGTCCCTGACATCTAAAACTGTTTCTATTGTTAAAAACAGTTCACAAAATTGCATGTTATAAATCAAGACTCTCTATAAAAGCAGACCTACTGCAGAGGTCATTAAGCTAACATACAACTTATTATTCATATAAACTTGAGTTGGAAGTTGGAACAGCTCTTTGCAGTTTAGTTTAAGATTTTTAAAGAAGAAAGGTGCTAAATGTTTTTGAATAAGATCCCAAACAGCCTGGGGGAATGGGGTGTGGGATGGAAATTGTTCTTTAAGAAATGAAAGTAGGCTAGGCGCCTGTGGCTCAAGTGGCTAAGGTGCCAGCCACATACACCTAAGGTGGTGGGTTCGAATTCAGCCCGGGCCTGCCAGACAACAGTGACGGCTGCAACCAAAAAATAGCCAGGCGTTGTGGTGGGCGCCTGTGGTCCCAGCTACTTGGGAGGCCGAGACAGGAGACTCGCTTGAGCCCAGGATTTGGAGGTTGCTATGAGCTGTGAGGCCACAGTACTCTGCTCAGGGGGACAGCTTGAAGCTCTGTCTCAAAAAAAAAAAAAAAAAGAAATGAAAGTACTTCACTCTTTCTTCTAAGCCAGTTATTCAATACTTATCACAAAACACTATTCCACCATCTTACCAGTTCTTTATGTAGTGCTTTAGATTTTACAGAGTTTTTTTAATGTTTTACTTATTTTATCTTTATAACTGTATGAAGTAGCTGCTTATAATTCCACTTAGTCAGAATCTGTGTCCTAATCTATAAAGTTGACTCATCAGTAAGGTTGGTACAGTTAGTATCACCTTTGGGCTTGAACCTAGGTCTTTTGCTTGCTGGTTTAGGGCTTTTAAATAAATGGTTCTGTTTTGTGCTTATAAAAGTTACACATGTTCAGGGTAGCGCCTGTGGCTCAAAACGGTAGGGC
>NW_003859814.1:0-1029 GCF_000181295.1 Otolemur garnettii | reverse complement strand
TTGTTGTTTGGCGGGTCCGGGCTGGGGATTCGAACCCGCCACCTTAGGTGTATGTGGCTGGCGCCTTAGCCGGTTGAGCTATAGGCGCCGAGCCAAGACCCTATCTTTATTAAAAACAAAAATTAGGCTTGGCGCCTGTAGCTCAGTGAGTAGGGTGCCAGCCACATACACTGAGGGTGGTAGGTTTGAGCCCAGCTGGGGCCTGCTAAACAACAATGACAACTGCAACAATAACAACAAAATAGCTGGGCGTTGTGGCAGGCACCTGTAGTTGGCGGGCACCTGTAGTTCCAGCTACTTGAAAGGCTGAGGCAAGAGAATCTCTTGAGCCCAAGAATTTGAGGTTGCTGTGAGGTGTGACACCATGGCACTCTACTGAGGGCAACATATTGAAACTCAGTCTCAAAAAATAAATAAATAAATAAACGAATAATTATAAAAACAAAAAATTTGACTCAGTGCCTGTTACTCAGTGGTTAGGACCCCAGCCACATACACCGGGGCTGGCAGATTCGAACCCAGCTCAGGCCTGCTAAAGAACAGTGACGACTACAACAAAAAAATAGCCAGGTGTTGTGGTGGGCGCCTGTAATCCCAGCTACCTGGGAGGCTGAGGCAAGAAGATCTCTTGAGCCCAGGAGTATGAGGTTGCTGTGGGCTGTGATGCCACGGCACAGAGTGAGACTCCATTCAATAAATAAATAAATAAATAAATAAAAATAAAAAAGAAATGAAAATGAAAGTAAATGTGACATTTTACTTGATCCGTGTTCCCCTATCTTTACAGTGGAACTATTGGGCTATTACGATCTTTTCCAGCCAAATAGGAAGTAGAACTTGAGATTTGGGGGCCATATTTACATCAATTAGGCATCTACCCATCATTTCTTTCTTTCTTTCTTTTTTTTTTCTTTTTGAGACAGAGCCTCATGAAGTCCCCCGGGTAGAGTGCTGTGGCATCACAGCTCACAGCAACCTCCAACTCTTGGACTCAAGTGAGTCTCCTGCCTCTACCTCCCAAGTAGCTGG
>NW_003859813.1:0-1029 GCF_000181295.1 Otolemur garnettii | reverse complement strand
GAATGGCCACCAGAAACAAAATGAATTGCAAAATCTAATAATGAGTGCAAACAGGTGCTCCACCATGTTAAATTCCAATTACTGTTGAGTAACAACTATTATTTTTGTGTGGCCTTCTCTAAAATTAAGAGATCATTGAGTTCATATTAGTGGTTTGTTATGACTTTTTCATACTTATATGTGCTTCTTCATTTCTCTTCCTATAAATAGGGATGATAAATGATGTCACGGAAAAATTAAGGATTGACACAATGAGAGAGAAAGGAAAATGTACTTTTCAAGCAATGGACCTTGTTACTGACTTTTGGGATGGCAAATTGATCCTTCTAGTACTACATTAGATGTCATAATTGGATGACATTTTTACAATTTGTTCGAGAACTATGGGCTTTAATATCTTCATTTATAAAATAGAAATGTAAATAGTTCAGTGTTAAATGTTGACAGAATGGAAGAATAAATACAGGATAAAATATTAGATATAATGTTATGGTATGTGATACTGAAACACACCTCGCTATAATTTTTTAACAAAAGCATTTTCAATCTTGCATTTTTTCTACTGAAAATTGCACACATTTAAAACACGTCCTCATAATCAGTGGCAATAAACTTGTCCTGATGTATTTTTCAATTCAAACGTGACTGTGTATTTTTTACAGTGAAGAATAAATCCATATAGAACAAGTTTTCAAAAATTGTGTATTACATATTCTTAATGTTAGTTGGCACATTTATCTTTCTCCAGACTGAGATGTGAGTTGCTTTTACATTAGTAGAAAATTAGAGACATTCAGACATTAATTGTTATTAATTTAATGATTTAAATATGGCATTATTTCCTTGTTGTGGGGAAGAGAAGTCATATAAAGTAAAGTATGGAATTTATACAGGATATGACAATATTTTTATGAGTGTGAAATACAAGATTAATTGCTCTCAGAGACCTCAGAATTGAGGAAAGTTAAAACTTGAATGCAGAATAGGGATCATTTCCAATGTTTGCAAGCATGTAAAACAAGAATATAT
>NW_003859812.1:0-1029 GCF_000181295.1 Otolemur garnettii | reverse complement strand
CCCCCCAAATTGTTTCATGTAATACATTTCTTGAAAACAAAGTAGGTAATATTTTTGTGTGGATACTTCTCATGCATTTGTTTTTCTGGGAGCAAAATGTTATTTAAGTATTATTGTAAAGATTTTCAAGTTAAAAGTGGACACTGGAAGAGAGAACAATGAAAGAAAATCAGTCTTTGAAATTCCTGCTAACTTAAGAAATCATAGCAATTCCTTTGATAATTTATTTCTTTTTGAAATAACTACATCACATAATTGAATTGACAATGTATTTAATTTTTTTAAAATAAAATTTTAGAATAATGATAAAAGCTTCCACTGATCACTGTATGGCGAGTACTATGCTAAACACTGTTTTATCTCACTGAAGCTTCCCAACAACCTCAGCGGTGCTGTTAATATAGATGGGCAAACAGAATCTGCATGAGATTAAGTCACATTCCCAGGATTAAGTTCCTTCCCTCTCTCCTTTCCTTCTTCCTCCCCTTTGTTTTATTTATTTTTTTAAGAGAGAAGGTCTTAACTCTGTTGTCCAGACCAGGTTGGTGTCAAACTCCTGCCTCAGCCTGCCTTTTTTTTTTTTTTTTTTTTTGAGACAGATTCTCAAGCTGCCCCCCTGGGTAGAGTGCTACAGCATCACAGCTCACAGCAACCTCCAACTCTTGGGCTTAAGCGATTCTCTTGCCTCAGCCTCCCAAGTAGCTGGGACTATAGGTGCCTGCCACAACACCCAGCTATTTTTTTGTTGTAGTTGCCATTGTTGTTTGGCAGGCCCGGGCTGGGTTCAAAACCCACCAGTCCTGGTATATGTGACTAGTGCCCTAGCTGCTGAACTACAGGCACCAAGCCTATAGTTTGTCTTTGACCTTGCCCAGCATATAGTAGATTCTCAAAATATTGCTTTCCTTCTATCCTTGTTTCTTTAGAACTAGAACTAAAGAGCAAATTTATGTGATATTTTGATGGTCATTTTGTATACCTCATAACCTGTGGTTGTATGTTTTATTCATGTGCTCAAGAATGCTATTT
>NW_003859811.1:0-1029 GCF_000181295.1 Otolemur garnettii | reverse complement strand
CTCGCTTGAGCCCAGGAGTTGGAGGTTGCTGTGAGCATGATGCCATGGCACTCTACCCAGGGGGATAGCTTGAGGCTCTGTCGCAAAAAAAAAAAAAAAAAAAAAAAAAAGACAAGAATAAATTGCCACAATGATACAGTTCCCTATGTCCAAATTATATAGAAGCAGATTAAGATAAGAAGCCAAAGCCAAGTAGCTATAATTTTTACTATAATGTTAAGAGGTTGGCGGGGCAGTGGCTCATGCCTGTAATCCCAGCACTTTGGGAAATCAAGGTGAGAAGATCACTTGAGGCCAGGAGTTCAAGACTAGCCTAGAAAACCCAGCCAAGACACCTTCTCTACCAAGAATTAAAATTAGGTGGGTATGGTAGCACCTGTACCCAGCTACTTGAGAGATTAAGGCAAGGTGGATTGCTTGAGCCCAGGAATTTGAGGCTGCAGTGAGCTGACTGCACTGCTGCATTTCAGCTTGAGCAACAGACCGAGACTCTGTCTCTAAAAATAAATAAATAAAATAGGTAAGAGGTTGCTTCACTGGAAGTTGGGAATTTGGAGTTAAAGCTGATCTGCTGCTGGGTGGCACCTGTAGCTCAGCAAAGTAGGGCACTGGCCCCATATACTGGAGGTGGCAGGTTCAAACCCAAAAACTGCAATAAATAAATAAATAAGTAAGTAAAGCCGATCTGCTGACCTGGTGCCCATAGCACAGTGGTTACAGAGCCAGCCACATACACCAAGGCTGGCAGGTTCAAATCCAGCCCTGGCCAGCTGAACAACAATGGCAACCGCAACAACAACAAAAAAGCCAGGTGAGGCTCGGTGCCTGTGGCTACAGGCGCCAGCCACATACACCCAAGGTGGCGAGTTTGAATCCAGCCTGGGCCCGCCAAACAACGATGACTGCAACCAAAAAATAGCTGGGCGTTGTGGTGGGCGCTTGTGGTCCCAGCTACTTGGGAGGCTGAGGCAGGAGACTCACTTGAGCCCAGGAGTTGGAGGTTGCTATGAGCTGCGATGCTACGGCCCT
>NW_003859810.1:0-1029 GCF_000181295.1 Otolemur garnettii | reverse complement strand
ATTGTTGTTTGGCGGGCCCGGGCTGGGGATTCGAACCCGCCACCTTAGGTGTATGTGGCTGGTGCCTTAGCCGCTTGAGCCACAGGTGCTGAGCCAAAGAAGAGAATTTGAGAATGAATTCAAGAAAATCAACATCCCATTTAAGGAGTTCTAGAAAGAGGCTCTGCACCAGCCAAGTGGCGAGGCTGAGGCTAAGGCGCCAGCCACATACACCTAAGGTGGCAGGTTCGAATCCAGCCTAAGCCCTCCAAACAACAATGATGGCTGCAACCGAAAAAAATAGCCAGGCGTTGTGGCAGGCACCTGTGGTCCCAGCTACTTGGGAGGCAGAGGAAGGAGACTCGCTTGAACCGAGGAGTTGGAGGTTGCTGTGAGCTGTGATGCCACGGCACTCTACCCAAGGGGACAGCTTGAGGCTCTGTCTCAAAAAAAAAAAAAAAAAAGGAGTTCTAGAAAAAGAAATGAGAATTTTTCCTAAATGTGAAGGTAGTGAGTTTCCAGAATGAGACTCCCCCAGTGTTCTGGTACAATGAATGCAAAAAAACCTAAACCAAGAACGCTGGTGATAGTAAAAGAGAATCCTAAAAGCTTCTGGAGTGGGAAAAGAAAAAGCAGTTCAGATACAAAGGATTAGGAATCAGAAGGCTATCAAGAGCTCTAAGACAAGAGAAAAACCCCTTCAGGCTCGGCGCCTGTGGCTCAAGTGGCTAAAGCGCCAGCCGCATACACCTAAGGTGGTGGGTTCGAATCCAGCCCAGGCCCGCCAAACAACAATGACAGCTGCAACCAAAAAATAGCCAGGCATTGTGGTGGGCGCCTGTGGTCCCAGCTACTTGGGAGGCAGAGGCAGGAGACTCACTTGAGCCCAGGAGTTGGAGTTTGCTGTGAGATGTGATGTCACAGCACTCTACCCAGGGAGATAGCTGGAGGCTCGGTCTCAAAAAAAAAAGAATATAAGAGACATACAGACACATGTCCAAATGGTAAGAATACAACTTTCTGATTTTTTCCCTAAGATAATAGGGCTAT
>NW_003859809.1:0-1029 GCF_000181295.1 Otolemur garnettii | reverse complement strand
TTCTTTTTTCCCCAGAATCCGGAACATTTGCAACTCCTTCTCATGGATTCCTAAAATTTTGCACAATGTCTGAAAAACAGTTGAAATATCTGTACATATTCCATGAGTTCATCAATGAACGAATACGTGTGACCAAAGTCAGAGGCTAGTTCATATCTGCAGGAAGAAACCCAGTGAGAATTCACCAATTGTGCTTTTGCCTGCGCCTTTCATTGCTGGAGTGAGGCATTCTGGCTTGACGGCAGACCACGAAAGAGGTTCTAAAAGTCTTGCATTTCATGCCAGACGTCCAAGGTCATCAAATAGCTTCATGAGAGTGGCTTGGGAGAAAGTGCTTGTTAAATGCGCTTCTTTCCAGGGTAATGGCATTGCTTAGCTTCTCTCCGCGATGGAGAAGACAATAATCTACTGCTTGGTCGTTTCTCTTCTTTCCTTTTTAAGGCCTCACGTTCTATCCCCAACAACAGGATACACCACATTATTACTGTCTCTCCAGAAGCCGTTCAAGTGAACCCCTTAATATGTCTAAGTCAAAATCGTGTCTTCTAGGTTCAAAACACAATTAACTTCTGGCTCTTTGGGGAGAGCAGAAAAATAAATAAATAAATAAACCTGTTCCCTGTGTAATTATGCTACCAAAAGAGTCAAACCATGCCGTACCCTTTGCACAGAGGTCAACTGGAATAATTATTACTAATAATGCTTGAGATAAGAAAACATGCAGAAATACTGAGGAACACTGAACCTGGTATGAATAACACATTTGTAACAGGACACCATTGGGGCAAATAACTCTGCCAAAAGTATTCTTGGGTATCTAACGGTGGAGTTATACAGGATAAACACAGACATGGCAGTGATCTGCCTGCTTAAAGTCTTTAGACAGTTTCTGCTGTGATGTGTTGGGGGTCTGTTGCCCTCGCCAAAGCTCATGTTGAAATTTAATCCTCAGTGCAGTGGTGTTGGGAAGTGGGTCTTAGTGGAAGGTGTTTGGGACCTGGGGCAGATCTCTTGTGAATGGCTCGGTGC
>NW_003859808.1:0-1030 GCF_000181295.1 Otolemur garnettii | reverse complement strand
CTAGCCGCTTGAGCTACAGGCATCGAGCCTCGATAACCAATCTCTTAGCCTCCACTCTCTGATAACCACTGATCTACTCTGTACCACTGTAAGAACAACTCGCATATGAGTGAGATCAGGTAGTATTTGTCGCTCTGTGCTGGCTTATTTCACTTAACATCGTGACCTCTGGTTTCATCATGTTGCCACAATCATAGGATTTTAATTTTTTGTGCCAGGAAAGTATTCCATTGTGTGCACATTTTCTTTATCCATCCATTGATGGGCACATAGGTTTGTTCCCCACCTGGGCTCCTGAGACCAGTGCTGCAGTAAACACAGCCGTGCAGCTCTCTTTTTGGCACAGTGCTTCACATCCTTTGCATGGCTACCTAACACTGAGGATTCTTAATACAACGGCAATGTTAAAGTTCACAAGCTAACACTAATTCCCAGGAAAGAAAACTCGTTATCTGAAGAGACTTTAAAGCACACAATTCTAAAATGCTTTGGTAATAAAAAAGAATACATACACAGTTTTATTACTCCCTTTTTCCAAGGAGAAAAAAAAAAAAGACACTATCAAAACCTTCATAGTAAACATTTCTGTTCTAAAGGAAATCCAAAAACATTCAGGCCCAACCTCAGTATTGTAATTGTTGTGCAAAGAATATCTCAATGTATTCTATATTAGCCCGAACAACCATTTTTACATGTTGAGAGATCATTTGACAAAAAGGAGATGGGTAAACACTCCAATACTCAAGAAGTCACATTATTTAATTAGTAATGATCAAATAAAAGCCTATGCTGTGCGCTTAAATTAGAATTAAGTTCCCAGTATGGTAGCAACCATGAGAATCACAGGAAAGAGTTGATTCAGAAAAGGAAGGATTATTCCCAAGTATGTCAAAAGTCAGCTCCCTCTCATATATAGCTGCACAAAGCAGCAGGCGACCAGCGCAGCAAAGGCAGGTCAGCAGGCCCAGAGGACATGCTGCAGTGGGTGGGGTGGGAGTCGTGCTTATCAGATCAGGCGGTGAAAACTGGG
>NW_003859807.1:0-1030 GCF_000181295.1 Otolemur garnettii | reverse complement strand
GGATTTGGGTTGAACTGAAAAAAATTCTTGTTGGTAACCATGTAAATCATTTGATTCACCTTATCTATGACCTTGATGTAGCTCCTCATATAGGTAAGAGCAAGTAATCAACTATTCACATTTTTGGCAGTGAAATACCCAGTTTAAAATTTCATAAAATGACTCAATTAGTTGGAGAAGAATTCTTAATGGAAGAATGGAATATTTAAAAATAAGACAAGCTTTGGAGTATGGGGTAGGACAGTTTTGTCACAAGTAGGCAAACAGCTCAAAGATGGCATACTGTAGTTGTAGAAAGTGGTTTCTGGAGTCACATCTGGATTTGAATGAGGCTCAGCTACTTACCAGGTTTGTGACTTAGGTTAGTTTCTGACCTTTTAAAAAGAGGGCTTGAAAACAGCATCTATCTAATAGAAGGGCTAAGAGGATTCAGTGAGTTATTATAGGTAAAGGACTTGTAGAACAGCTTATACAAAGAAATTATTCAGTAAATGTTACTCATATTCATAAAGAATAGTGGGATCATATGGCTTATCATACTTTAGGAAATGAGTATATTTCAGATAAAGACTTAAAATTATTGGGGGGGAGGTTTAAGATGATAATGATAGTATTATCAGTGGGCAGTCAGTGGGAAGCAGTTTGATTGGAAAAAGTAGCCCTTCTGAATCCAACACCACTGTCACCACTGTGTCCGGACCTCCTGGTGTCGCTTGTTAATGGAACCATTTTAGGGGCTTTCCCTGGGTTTTGAGAGCGACATGGGAAAGATTAGCTGTAACGAATCAGTGTTATTGCTGGAAGATGGAGCATCATATTGGCTCTAAAATGTATCCGAGTGACAGGGCATTTCAGTATATTTGAATAATGGCTGGTAAGGACATGACTGTTTTTTCCCCCTACTAAATACAGGTGAAAAATGCTGTTGTCCCTACAGGTTTACCTGCTAATGCAAGTTTAGAAGAACTAAACAAAGTCTGTAAAAATGTTGAAGGATTTTCACCAAAGCCAATGACTCTTTTGGCCTCAT
>NW_003859806.1:0-1030 GCF_000181295.1 Otolemur garnettii | reverse complement strand
ATGAGGCCAAAAGAGTCATTGGCTTTGGTGAAAATCCTTCAACATTTTTACAGACTTTGTTTAGTTCTTCTAAACTTGCATTAGCAGGTAAACCTGTAGGGACAACAGCATTTTTCACCTGTATTTAGTAGGGGGAAAAAACAGTCATGTCCTTACCAGCCATTATTCAAATATACTGAAATGCCCTGTCACTCGGATACATTTTAGAGCCAATATGATGCTCCATCTTCCAGCAATAACACTGATTCGTTACAGCTAATCTTTCCCATGTCGCTCTCAAAACCCAGGGAAAGCCCCTAAAATGGTTCCATTAACAAGCGACACCAGGAGGTCCGGACACAGTGGTGACAGTGGTGTTGGATTCAGAAGGGCTACTTTTTCCAATCAAACTGCTTCCCACTGACTGCCCACTGATAATACTATCATTATCATCTTAAACCTCCCCCCCAATAATTTTAAGTCTTTATCTGAAATATACTCATTTCCTAAAGTATGATAAGCCATATGATCCCACTATTCTTTATGAATATGAGTAACATTTACTGAATAATTTCTTTGTATAAGCTGTTCTACAAGTCCTTTACCTATAATAACTCACTGAATCCTCTTAGCCCTTCTATTAGATAGATGCTGTTTTCAAGCCCTCTTTTTAAAAGGTCAGAAACTAACCTAAGTCACAAACCTGGTAAGTAGCTGAGCCTCATTCAAATCCAGATGTGACTCCAGAAACCACTTTCTACAACTACAGTATGCCATCTTTGAGCTGTTTGCCTACTTGTGACAAAACTGTCCTACCCCATACTCCAAAGCTTGTCTTATTTTTAAATATTCCATTCTTCCATTAAGAATTCTTCTCCAACTAATTGAGTCATTTTATGAAATTTTAAACTGGGTATTTCACTGCCAAAAATGTGAATAGTTGATTACTTGCTCTTACCTATATGAGGAGCTACATCAAGGTCATAGATAAGGTGAATCAAATGATTTACATGGTTACCAACAAGAATTTTTTTCAGTTCAACCCAAATCC
>NW_003859805.1:0-1030 GCF_000181295.1 Otolemur garnettii | reverse complement strand
AAACAGGTGAGAAGATTAGTCAAGAGTTACCTTGTGCTAAGGGAGGACAATACTTGAGGGGGGTCCTAGGGAAACAGTGCTAAGTGGAAGATGAAGAGGGCAGGAGGAGATGGGGGTGGAGGGGAGGGCAGGTTCCAACCCTGGGGAGAGGGGAGGGAGGGCAGGGTCCAGTCCTGGGGAGAGGGCAATGCAGCCCAGCATTCCAGGGAGGGGAGGACTTGGCTCTATCACTTTAAAGAAGCAGGCACCTGTCTCCTTGGGGCTGATTTGTTTTATTTGGTCTGCTGTTAACCTTTGCTCAGCCCCAGCCTGTGGTTAACTTGGGGCCATAGGCTGGGGAGAAAGTCCCAGCAAATTAAGTGGGAGGCATTTTAAGTACTTCAACCAATAAATCTTTGTGTACCTCCAGCCTGCCTAGACTTCCCCAAACAAGGGAATTCAATTTTGTGCAGTGTACACAGTTTGCCAAGCATGCTAAGTCACCAGGAGAACATCTTGATGTATTACTGTGGGGGAAAAATATTGCTGTGTCCCTTTCTTCATTCAAATTAACACCTTTTCATACTAGGCTGACAGGTGACTGATCACCTGAGAATATATCCTGTCTTCAAGTGATTTGATATCTCTTCCTTCTCTGTTTCCCTATCTTTACTTTCATGCCTTAAAAATTAAAGAGAAAACAGTATTATGATTGCTATAGAATCAATATCTGATTCAGAAGCCCTAAGCCCCAAGGCCTGGCCTGTGGTAAGCATTAATAAATGATGAATGCATAAACGACGAGATTCGGGTGATGTCTGCAGAATAACCTGTTTCCTTCACAGAGGGTCGCAGGAAGCTTTTGCTTTGCTTTGTTCTTTGATTTTTTTTTTTTTCTTTGTGTGGTGGGTATGTGTGAAGGACACTGTATGTATCGCTCAGACTCCCTCTGAGTGAGAGATTGTCCTGGCACCCCTGTGACGGGGCAGACAGCTGCATCACCTAAGGTAGTTCTTTCCTGGGGTGGCTGATATCCAAAAACTGAACCATG
>NW_003859804.1:0-1030 GCF_000181295.1 Otolemur garnettii | reverse complement strand
ACTCCTGGGCTCAAGCGAGTCTCCTGCCTCAGCCTCCCAAGTAGCTGGGACCACAGACGCCCGCCACAACGCCCGGCTATTTTTTGGTTGCAGCCGTCATTGTTGTTTGGTGGGCCCGGGCTGGATTCAAACCCACCACTTTAGGTGTATGTGGCTGGCATCTTAGCCACTTAAGCCACAGGCGCTGAGCCTACTTTTTCATTTTTAAAAATATACCTTTTTTGGCTCGGTGCCTGTGGCTCAAGCAGCTAAGGTATATATATATATACCTTTTTTGTGAGGCCAGGCATGATGGCTCATGCCTGTAATTCTAACACTCTGGGAGGCTGAAGTAGGAGAATCCCTTAAGCTCAGGAGTCTGAGACCAGCCAGAGCAAAAGTGAGATCCTATCTCTACTAATACCAAGAATAGAAAAATTTTGTCAGTGCTATGGTGAGCGCTTGTAGTCCCAGCTCCTTGATAGGCTGAAGGCAGGAGGATCACCTGAGCCCAGGAGTTTGAGGTTGCTGTGAGTTAGGCTGAAGCCATATAGCACTCTAGCCTGGACAAGAGTGAGACTCAGTCTTTAAAGAAAAAAAAAATTATCAAGTTAGATTGTCAGAATAAGACTCATGGTATTTTTTTTTTTAAGAGTCTCATTTATGTCGCCCTTGGTAGAGTGCTGTAACATCACAGCTCACAGCAACCTGAAACTCTTGGGCTTAAGTGATTCTCTTGCCTCAGCCTCCCAAGTAGCGGGACTACACACTCCTGCCACAACGCCTAGCTATTTTTTTTGTTGTTATAGATGTCATTGTTGTTTGGCAGGCCCAGGTTGGATTCAAACCTGCCAGTCTTGGTGTATGTGGTCGGCACCCTAGCCGCTGAGTTACAGGAACCGAGCCAGACTCATGGTATTTTTTTTTTTTTTTTTTTGAGACAGGAGCCTCAAGCCGTCTACCCATGCCTGGGTAGAGTGCCGTGGCATCTCAGCTCACAGCAACCTCCCACTCTTGGGCTCTAGCGAGTCTCCTGCCTCAGCCTCCCAAG
>NW_003859803.1:0-1030 GCF_000181295.1 Otolemur garnettii | reverse complement strand
AAAAAAAAAAAAAAAAGAAAGAAAGAAAGAAAGAGAGAGAGAAAGTATGTTTTACAAAACTTACCCAACAAATTTAAAAGAAGTGAAAGCATATATAGTGTGTTCTCTAACCACAATGGAAATAGACTAAACATCAGTAACAAAGAGAAAAGGAAAAATCTCCAAATTCTCAGAAACTACACAACACAGACTTCTAAAATAATTCAAGGGTCAAAGAGGAAATATTGAGGGAAATTTTTTAAATAGACGAAACTGAATGAAAATGAAACGTGACACATTAATATTTGTGAGATGCAAGGTAAAAAGAAAAATTTTTACCATTAAAAACAATTTATACCACATCTATTAGGAAAAAGAGGCACTTTGGGAGGTAAAAGTAGGAGGATTGCTTGCGGCCAAAAATTGGAGACCAGCCTGGGCACATGAAACCCTGTCTCAATACCACCACCACCACCACCAAAAAAAAAAAAAAACACAAAACAGTGAGGCATGATGACACACAACTGCAGTTCTAAGTATTTGGAAGGCTGAAGCAAGAGGTTCCCTTCAGCCGAGAGTTTGAGGCTGGTGAGCTATGACTGGGCAACACTGCACTCCTACATGAAGGAAAAAGATCATGTTTTGAGGGGGGAAAAAAAAACCAGAAAAGAGGATGGGCTGGGCATCTGTGGCTCATGCTTGTAATCCTAGCACTCTGGGAGGCCACGGAGAGAAGACTGTTTGAGCTCAGGAGTTCAAGACCATCCTAAACAAGAGCGAGACCCCATCTCTACTGAAACAGAAATATTTGCTGAGTGTGGTGCTGCATGACTCTAGTCCTAGCTACTTTGGAGGCTGAGCCAAGAGGATTGTTTGAGCTCAAAAGTTTGAGGGTGCTGTGAGCTGGGCTGATGCCGTGGTACTCCACCATGTGAAATAGATTAAGACTCTCTCTCAAAAAAAAAAAAAAAAGAAAGAAAGAAAGAAAGAGAGAGAGAAAGTATGTTTTACAAAACTTACCCAACAAATTTAAAAGAAGTGAAAGCATATA
>NW_003859802.1:0-1030 GCF_000181295.1 Otolemur garnettii | reverse complement strand
AAAAAAAAAGAAAAAAAATATATATATATATATAATAATTGTACATATTTGAGAATACATGTGATATTTTGATACATGGCATATGTATAATGATTAAACCAGCTTAAGTGCAATATCCATCACCTCAAAAATTATTCTTTTGTATTGGGAATGTTACAGTTCTTCCCATCTAGTTATTTTCAAATGTACAATAAATTATTAACTATAGTTTCCCTACTGCACTGAGCAAATACTAGAATATATTTATTTTATCTAACTGTATTGAAATTGTTGCGATAAGTTAAATTTTCTTAAGAATCTTTTAATCCTGAGTCCATTTTCCACAAGTGCCTAAATTTACCATTTCACTTTATTATGATAAGAACATTAAAGAGAAGTATACCCACATGGGAATTTCTATGGCGTTTCTTGCCAAGAAGTTTCCAGGGAGGTTTACAGCCTAGATAGAGAACAAAGTCCCATAGCTTTATAAGGAGAATGACAATCCTCCTCCCTTAACTATTATTTCAAAATAAAATACATTTGCACATCTAAAAATATTTGGACTCTTTCAAATCAAATAAACATGTAACTACTAAACACCCATGAGATGACATAAAGCCACTAAATATAGAGAGAATATTCAGTCCTTCAATTAACACTGACTTCTAATGGAAAAAAAGAGCAATGTGCTTTTTGACAAGAAAAGAGAGCATCACTAGACAATAACAACAATGAATTAAGGTAGGCAGTGAGTGTGGATGGGAATGATCTCTTTAGCTTGATTGATATAATCTTTTTTGAACAACTCCATGCAAGTTGTGACCACTGTGTGAAGCTGCACACTAAAACAAATGTGTATATAAATTCATTTCTTTTAATATCAATAAACGTAATTATAATTTAAAATGTACACTCCAAAAATAATCTAGAATACTATCTGCACTTTTACCTAAATAAAATTTCTATTAATGTATAGAAGGGAATATGTTTATTGTGGGACATCTAACAATCTCACCCACAGTCCACCCCTTTAGCTTCATAAGTCTTG
>NW_003859801.1:0-1030 GCF_000181295.1 Otolemur garnettii | reverse complement strand
CTTGGGAGGCTGAGGCAGGAGACTCGCTAGAGCCCAAGAGTGGGAGGTTGCTGTGAGCTGAGATGCCACGGCACTCTACCCAGGCATGGGTAGACGGCTTGAGGCTCCTGTCTCAAAAAAAAAAAAAAAAAAATACCATGAGTCTGGCTCGGTTCCTGTAACTCAGCGGCTAGGGTGCCGACCACATACACCAAGACTGGCAGGTTTGAATCCAACCTGGGCCTGCCAAACAACAATGACATCTATAACAACAAAAAAAATAGCTAGGCGTTGTGGCAGGAGTGTGTAGTCCCGCTACTTGGGAGGCTGAGGCAAGAGAATCACTTAAGCCCAAGAGTTTCAGGTTGCTGTGAGCTGTGATGTTACAGCACTCTACCAAGGGCGACATAAATGAGACTCTTAAAAAAAAAAATACCATGAGTCTTATTCTGACAATCTAACTTGATAATTTTTTTTTTCTTTAAAGACTGAGTCTCACTCTTGTCCAGGCTAGAGTGCTATATGGCTTCAGCCTAACTCACAGCAACCTCAAACTCCTGGGCTCAGGTGATCCTCCTGCCTTCAGCCTATCAAGGAGCTGGGACTACAAGCGCTCACCATAGCACTGACAAAATTTTTCTATTCTTGGTATTAGTAGAGATAGGATCTCACTTTTGCTCTGGCTGGTCTCAGACTCCTGAGCTTAAGGGATTCTCCTACTTCAGCCTCCCAGAGTGTTAGAATTACAGGCATGAGCCATCATGCCTGGCCTCACAAAAAAGGTATATATATATATACCTTAGCTGCTTGAGCCACAGGCACCGAGCCAAAAAAGGTATATTTTTAAAAATGAAAAAGTAGGCTCAGCGCCTGTGGCTTAAGTGGCTAAGATGCCAGCCACATACACCTAAAGTGGTGGGTTTGAATCCAGCCCGGGCCCACCAAACAACAATGACGGCTGCAACCAAAAAATAGCCGGGCGTTGTGGCGGGCGTCTGTGGTCCCAGCTACTTGGGAGGCTGAGGCAGGAGACTCGCTTGAGCCCAGGAGT
>NW_003859800.1:0-1030 GCF_000181295.1 Otolemur garnettii | reverse complement strand
GAGGTCTGCCTGAAAATTTGCACAGTGCTGATACTCTGAGGGCTCCTAGCTCAGGAGGACTTGACTTTGGAAAGTGAAACCGTACAATAAGGCCAGAAACAGAGCTGGGGCATAGATCATGCACCACAGAGGAGCAGACGGAACCTGGGGGAGGGCTGGTGGGGCTCACAGAGCCAGGCAAGAGAATCACTTAAGCCCAAGAGTTTGAGGTTGCTGTGAGCTGTGACACCACAACACTCTACTGAGGGCAACATAATAAAACTCTGTCTCAAAAAAAAAAGAAAGCAAGAAACAGAGCTGGGGCATAGATCATGCACCACAGAGGAGCAGACGGAACCTGGGGGAGGGCTGGTGGGGCTCACAGAGCCAGACCATTCACAGGGCAGCCCTGCAAAGTGGTGGCCATTGTTCCCATGCCAAAAAATGGCCCTCAAGGATCCAAACTGTCTCGTCTTCAAGAGAAGCCAGTGTTGGGGATCAGAAACTAAGACCTCAATAAAAAAAATGGTGGTTTCACATGCTCTACTGATAATCTCCCTGACCTCCCCCACCCCAAATCTCTCAGTCCTCCATCTTTCCCAAACCACAAGAAGCTGTTCTCTGAGGTTCCCTTATCAGCCCAAGGTCTGAACCTTCCAAAGAAGAAAACAATTACCTCTGTTCCTTCACTGTTTTTATGAACTGAACTCGTTTTGCAGGAAGAAAGTCTGAAGTCTGGCAACACACCTGGAGAGCTTTTGTCACAAACCACTCATTGCAGGCCCAGCAGACTTTGTCCCAAGCCATTGTATGTTCCCCGAGTTTGTTTATTTCCCATAAAAATCATTTACTATCCCCCTAAAATCATCCACACTTCCCTATTTCCCTTTCCTCTAAGAAAACATGTGATATAAACATGTGTACCCTATCAAATGGTAGGGCAATCACTGGGATTTCCTGCTGTACATACTAAAAACTTGATATGCCATTTCTTTAATTAATTTATGCTTTGAGAGCTGATCTTTCAGAAAATCTTTTTCTTTTTTTTTTT
>NW_003859799.1:0-1030 GCF_000181295.1 Otolemur garnettii | reverse complement strand
TCAGTAGGGTTCTCCTCCTCCCCAACTTCAGCCAAGTTACTAAGATGGAAGGGAATATAGAAAGCTCTTGTGCCTGCATTCCAAGGCAAAGCTTTGAAAGTCAGCAAAACTTACAAAGTTTGCCAAGGCACTCACAGCATAGGATCTGTATCAGTCTCCTACTGCAGCTATACCAAATTGCCACAAACTCAATGGCTTAAAACAACATCCATCTTTTGTCCCACAATACTGTAGATCAGAAGAATGAAATGGATATCACTGGTTCCCTTTTCAGAGGACAGTTCACTTCTTTATCTTTCCTAGTTTCTAGAAGCCACTCACATCCCTGGCATCTGGTTCCTCTCTTCCATCTTCAAAGCTAGTAACAGTGGGTTGAGTTCTTCTTCCACAACATCGCCTCTGTCCTGTGAATGTCCTCACATCTCTGACTCTTTTGCCTGCCTTATTCATTCTCAAGAACATTTATTACATTGGGCTCACCTAGATAATCTATGGTAATCTCACTACATTAAAGTGAGATTAAAGTCGGCTGTTTAGATAGTCACAGGTTCTGAGGATTAGGATATGGAGATCTGGGAGATAGGAGGGATTGTTTTCCATACATTACAGTATTCATGCACTAGAAATGGCTGCATGAGGTAGGTAGGCCATTGGACTTTGGGCTTAGTTTCTCTTGGGTAAGATTGGCCAGAGCTGAAGTTTCTCATAAAATAAAGGAGCCAATGGATGCAGAATGGGTTTTGTGGTGGTGGTCTGAAGAACTCTAAGTGAGGCTCAGCACCCATAGCACAGTGGTTACGGCATCAGCCACATGCACAGAGGCTGGTGGGTTCAAACCCAGCCTAGGCCAGCTAAACAACAATGACAACTGCAACAACTACAAAAATAGCCAGGTGTTGTGGCAGGCGCCTATAGTCCCAGCTACTTGAGTGGCTGAGGCAAGAGAATTGCTTAAGCCCAAGAGTTTGAGGTTGCTGTGAACTGTGACATCACAGCACCCTACTGAGGGCAACATAGTAAGACTCTGTCT
>NW_003859798.1:0-1030 GCF_000181295.1 Otolemur garnettii | reverse complement strand
ACTTGGGAGGCTGAGGCAAGAGAATTACTTAAGCCCAAGAGTTGGAGGTTGCTGTGAGCTATGACGCCACAGCACTCTACCAAGGGAGACAAAGTGAGACTCTGTCTCCAAAAAAAAAATTTTTTTTTCTATCTGGGCTTGGTGCCTGTAGCTCAGCAGCTAGGGAGCCGGCCACATATACTAGAGCTGGCAGGTTCAAAACCAGTCTAGGCCTGCCAAACACCATGACAACTATAACCAAAAAAATAGCTGGGAGTTGTGGTGGGCGCCTGTAATCCCAGCTACTTAGGAGGGTGAGACAAGAATCACTGAAGCCCAAGAGTTTGAGGTTCTTGTGAGCTGTGACTCCATGGCACTCTACTGGGCAACATAGTGAAACTCTGTCTCAAAAAAAAAAAAAAAATTTTTTTTCCGATACGTATGCTTAAGTATTTATATACTAACAAGATAATTATAGCTCCCTCTAAATGTGAAATAGTATGCTAAGTGCTTATAAGCTGTAAGTCAATTCTTACCACAGTGGAGCCTGTCAGGGAGATAGCATTAATGTAACCTTTATTCTGGAGATGACAAGTCTTGCCGAGGAGGTCAGTCTCTCATAGTGTGAATGGGTGCTGGGCTAGAGAGTGGCCAGCACCCAGCTCAGGAAGCTATCTCTTTTCTTCTGTTAGTATGAGTTAATTTATCCTTCAAACTGTTCTGTTTTCTTTTAGCTGCTTTAGGCCAATTTCCTCTTTTTTTTTTTGAGACAGAACCTCAAGCTTCACCCTGGGTTAGAGTGCTGTGGCATCACAGCTCACAGCAACCTCCAACTCCTAGGCTCAAGTGAGTGTCCTGCTTCTACCTCCCAAGTAGCTGGGATTACAGGTGCCCGCCACAACACCCAGCAGTTTTTGTTTTGGTTGCAGCCATCATTGTTCTTTGGTGGCCCGGGCTAGATGCGAACCCACCCGCTCAGGTGTATGTGGCTGGTCCTTTAGCCACTTGAGCCACAGGCACCGAACCCCAATTTCCTTTTTTATCAGATAAT
>NW_003859797.1:0-1030 GCF_000181295.1 Otolemur garnettii | reverse complement strand
AGTGCTGTAGCATCACAGCTCACAGCAACCTCCAACTCCTGGGCTCAAGCGAGTCTCCTGCCTCCGCCTCCCAAGTAGCTGGGACCACAGGTGCCTGCCACAACACCCGGCTATTTTTTGGTTGCAGCCATTATTGTTGTTTGGCGGGTCTGGGCTGGATTCGAACCCGCCACCTTAGGTGTACCTGGCTGGCGCCTTAGCCAGTTGAGCTATAGGCGCTGAGCCGGCTTCAGTAGTTCTATCACCCCAGACAATATAAATTCCATTCCCAGATTACCTGGCTAGAAGAAGAAGACTTTTTCCTTTCAGCCTTTGGGTCAGTTTTGCTTTCTGTTTTACAATCGTTCTTATCACCTGCTAAAGAGGCACCCTCAAAACTGGATTTTGACCTGGGGAAAGAAAACTCCAGATAGTCAATAAAATCCACATTTTATGCCACTCTCTCTCTCTTCTAGATATCAATAATCATTCATGATACTCTGAAGGCATTTACATAGCACGTGTTTTAAGAGACTGGGGTGATTTCTGCACAACCTTTGAAATGATAACTTCTAAAGGGAGAAATAACAATCAACTTGTAAAAGTACATCATTTTAAAAGTGTTTCAATCAGTATAAAGAAGAGTACTCAATGCAAATTACTAAACAAAATTGCAGCTATAGCTTAATCAAAGAATATTTTTGTTTCAGAATTCCATTAATATTTAACAAGTATTAATTGAGTGGGGCATTGTGTTAAATGTCCCAGGGCTCACAAGACAATCTTTATCTTCAAGGAGCCTGTGGACACAGCCATCAAACATGTTTTCAAAAAGGCAGTATCAAAACAGTACACATCACAGGAGTTAAGAGAAGAAATAGAGACAGAAAGTCTGCCAGGAGGTAAGAGAGGAACAACAGGGTGAGGTGGGTTTAGTGTTTTGGGCCTGACGGGACAAGCAGGAATTGGGCATGAGGAAAAGAGAGACAAAACAGCTCATAGCAGGAAAACAGTAAAAGAGAAAAAGAGAAATCAAGGAAAAAAAAAAAAA
>NW_003859796.1:0-1030 GCF_000181295.1 Otolemur garnettii | reverse complement strand
TTTTTTTTTTTTTCCTTGATTTCTCTTTTTCTCTTTTACTGTTTTCCTGCTATGAGCTGTTTTGTCTCTCTTTTCCTCATGCCCAATTCCTGCTTGTCCCGTCAGGCCCAAAACACTAAACCCACCTCACCCTGTTGTTCCTCTCTTACCTCCTGGCAGACTTTCTGTCTCTATTTCTTCTCTTAACTCCTGTGATGTGTACTGTTTTGATACTGCCTTTTTGAAAACATGTTTGATGGCTGTGTCCACAGGCTCCTTGAAGATAAAGATTGTCTTGTGAGCCCTGGGACATTTAACACAATGCCCCACTCAATTAATACTTGTTAAATATTAATGGAATTCTGAAACAAAAATATTCTTTGATTAAGCTATAGCTGCAATTTTGTTTAGTAATTTGCATTGAGTACTCTTCTTTATACTGATTGAAACACTTTTAAAATGATGTACTTTTACAAGTTGATTGTTATTTCTCCCTTTAGAAGTTATCATTTCAAAGGTTGTGCAGAAATCACCCCAGTCTCTTAAAACACGTGCTATGTAAATGCCTTCAGAGTATCATGAATGATTATTGATATCTAGAAGAGAGAGAGAGTGGCATAAAATGTGGATTTTATTGACTATCTGGAGTTTTCTTTCCCCAGGTCAAAATCCAGTTTTGAGGGTGCCTCTTTAGCAGGTGATAAGAACGATTGTAAAACAGAAAGCAAAACTGACCCAAAGGCTGAAAGGAAAAAGTCTTCTTCTTCTAGCCAGGTAATCTGGGAATGGAATTTATATTGTCTGGGGTGATAGAACTACTGAAGCCGGCTCAGCGCCTATAGCTCAACTGGCTAAGGCGCCAGCCAGGTACACCTAAGGTGGCGGGTTCGAATCCAGCCCAGACCCGCCAAACAACAATAATGGCTGCAACCAAAAAATAGCCGGGTGTTGTGGCAGGCACCTGTGGTCCCAGCTACTTGGGAGGCGGAGGCAGGAGACTCGCTTGAGCCCAGGAGTTGGAGGTTGCTGTGAGCTGTGATGCTACAGCACT
>NW_003859795.1:0-1030 GCF_000181295.1 Otolemur garnettii | reverse complement strand
TGGCTATGAGAAGCCTGACTCTCATCATCCACAATTCCTTATTTGTCATCCACAGTACACACTTAAACTGGTTGAAAATTGCTAACCAATACCCCAGAGAAAAACATTTCCCAAATAAGGTGCCGTGCGGAGGCTGGTTGTTGCTGTCCTTAGCCATCCAGGGTGGAGTCAAAGCGGGCTTTCCAGAGTCATAGGCCAGTCCTTTCCTCCCCCGCCTCTCAGTGAGCTGATGAGACTCATTTGCACACAGAAGGAGTCATTTCTGCCTGTCACATTTCCTCTTGCGTCCCCTCCATCTACCCAATGTGCTTGTTGAGTTTAAATATTTAATTTGTGTGCACTAAAATTCACTAGTTGTGACATACATTTTTATGGACTTTGACGAATGAATAGTCATTTGTTCACTGCCACTGGTCCTTAGAGAACAATTCCATCTCCCACTCTCCATGTCTCCGCAGGATCCCAATTTGTGGCCAGTTTTCCATGTCATCGCCCAACTCCTGGCCGCCCCTGGTCTGCCATCCATCTTCCTGGTGGGGCCCCTTCAGAATGTCATGTAAATAGAATCACTCACTATTCAGCCTTCTGGCTGGACTTGTTTCACATGGTGAAATGAATGTAATATTCTTCCATGTTGTGATATAAAGCAGTAGTTTGTTCCTGTTGGTTCCTGAGTAGTTGCCCCTGGCCCAGCCATGGCACACCCGTGTGGTGACCTCATACTCAGGAACAAACAGGAGCAAACTAGCCATTTATTCTGCAATGGGGTGAATGTCGCATTCATCTGGACCCCTTGGGTTCTGGTGTACCCATCATCTTAGAAAACGATGATGAGGGTGAAATGCTTTTGTTAACCGTTAAGTGACCTGTGCGTGAGGCCAGCAATGTGTATTTTAAATTAAAATTCAAGGGAAGCTGGCAAACTTTGAAGTCTAGATTTTTGCAGTTGCCACTAAAAAGGAGCAGTTTCCAAATGAGACGTCAAGGAGCTCCAAAGCCTCTCCCGGGATTTCAAATGCTGTCAGGTGCT
>NW_003859794.1:0-1030 GCF_000181295.1 Otolemur garnettii | reverse complement strand
TCACAGCTCACAGCAACCTCCAGTTCTTGGGCTTTAGGCAATTTTCTTGCCTCAGTCTCCCAAGTAGCTGGGACTACAGGCGCCCCCCCCCCAACACCTGGCTATTTTTTTTGTTGCAGTTTGGCTGTGGCTGGGTTCAAACCCGCCACCCTCAGTATATGGGCCACAGGCACCACCCTCTTTTTTTTTTGTGACAGAGTCTCAGTGTGTTACCCTGGGTAGAGTGGTGTAGCATCACAACTCATAGCAACCTCAACCTCAAACTCTTGGTCTTAGTGACTCTCTTGCCTCAGCCTCCGAAGTAGCTGGTACTACAGGCACCTGCCACAACGCCCAGCTATTTTTGGTTGTAGTTGTGGTTGTTTGGCAGGCCCAGGCTGGGTTCAGCCCACCAGCTCCATTGTATGTGGCTGGTGCCCTAGCCACTGAGCTATGGGCACTAAGCCAATTTCCTCACCTTTTCTCACAGACCTGGAGTGTTTCTGGGTCTCAGCAATACCCATCTCTCTTTTAGTTCCTTAGGTCAGATTGAGACTGGGGTGTGGGGAACTCCCACAGTGAGGGGAAACAAAACCAGTCACAGACCTGTGGTGTCAGGGTAGGGCCAGAGGAACAGCCTAGGGCTAGTGGAGTCAAAAGAGGAGCAAAGTCTTCTTGAGGGACAGTGTAGGGAAGACTACATGAAAAGGACACAGCTGATTAGGGTTTTGAAGGTTGAATAGGACTTTGCCAGGTGGCTCAAACAGCAGGTAGAACTCTGGTGGAGAAAGGAACGGCCCATGCAAAGGTTGTGATAATAGGCAGAGGCTTATTCATGATCAGTTGGCAGGGCCTGGAGGCTGGGTGCAGGAGCTTGTACCCTCTCTGTGCCACCAGGCTGGACCGCTTTGAGAAGACCAATGAAATGCTGCTGAATTTCAACAACCTGTCCAGTGCCCGCCTTCAGCAGATGAGTGAGCGCTTCCTACACCACACGAGAACTCTGGTAGAGATGAAACGGGATTTGGACAGCATCTTCCGCCGAATCAGG
>NW_003859793.1:0-1030 GCF_000181295.1 Otolemur garnettii | reverse complement strand
CAGTTATGTTCCTGCAGAATCTTATTTGTCTTCTCCTAGAGCACAGCTGGTCTATTTTGGTTAACTGCCTGTCCATCGTCCTGCTAGGTTGAGCCCCCTGAGAGCAGGCCATGTCTATTCACTTTAGATTCCATCTGGGGTTTAGAGAAGGGCCTAAAGTTGAGAATCATGACCTTAGTGAAGTTTCACCTGCCCACTTCCTACCTCCTTTTTGCCTCCTGTTCCAAACCCCCCCCCAGCTTCTTAGCCCTTAGCCCCTTTACTATCTGGGGTTCTCCCACCCAACAAGGACGTGCTTTGCTTAGTGGGCTTCCTTGCCAGAAGTGTGCCACACCTCAAGGGAATTTGTATCTAACTGAGGGCTCCTGGACCAAGCCGTTCACCCATGAGTAGGATTGTGGGCAGTCCAACCAGAAAACAGCAAACATGACAAGGACGTTTATAGAACCCTGAAAGGCATTTCTAGCTTCAACTCTGGCCATGTTTGAAAACAGTGCCAAATGGGAAGGGTGGCTCTATCCCAATTTCTTTTTGCAGCAGTGACAGTGTCTGACAGGAAGGACATGCGGGTAGCTGAGCCCAGATAGAGCCAGAGTTGGAAGAGTTTCAGGGATGCAGAGTAAATGGCTGTGGAAGCAAAGTTGGAGTGGGCAAGGCCATTGCCTCAGACTCCCCTAATAAGCTTGACCTTGGGGCAGAGGTGGCTGTTTTCTGTGAGCCCTGTGAACATGACCCCTTTAAGGGGGTCCTGTCTAGTTTGTCCTGGTTTGACATGGCTGTCAGGGTGGGTGGTGTAGGAGGGGGTGAGCTGAGGGGCTCTGGGTGATGTCTGGCTAGACACTGCTGAGGAGGGGCTGCTGTCTGGCCGTGTGGCCACGTGTCCATGTGTCTGTGTGTCTGGAGCCTCATGCTTGCCTGGACTGCGGCTACACTCTCCTCTGGCTGTTTGCCACCTCCTCCTGCCTTCTCCCCAGGGTGGGTGTCTGAGTCTCAGCCTGGACACTAGCCAGTCCCTCTCCTAGAGTCCACT
>NW_003859792.1:0-1031 GCF_000181295.1 Otolemur garnettii | reverse complement strand
AGCCTGGGCCCGCCAAACAACAATGGCTGCAACCAAAAAATAGCTGGGCTTTGTGGCAGGCGCCTATGGTCCCAGCTACTTGGGAGGCTGAGGCAAGAGAATCTCTTAAGCCCAACAGTTGGAGGTTGCTGTGAGCTGTGATGCTACAGCACTCTACAGAGGGCTACATAGTGAGACTGTCTCCAAAAAAACAAAACACTTTTCTCAGGTGGGGTGCGGTGACTCACACCTGTAATCCTGGCACTCTGGGAGACTGAATTGGGTGGATTGCCTGAGCTCAGGAGTTGGAGAACAGATTAAGCAAGAGCAGGAACCCATCTCTAAAAATCGCTGGGTGGGTGCTGTTTTGGATACCCGTAGTCTCAGCTAATTGGGAGCCTGAGGCAAGAGAATCACTTGAGCCTCTGCACCTGTGGCTCAAGCGGCTAAGGTGCCAGCCACATACACCTGAGCTGGTGGGTTCGAATCCAGCCTGGGCCTGCCAAAACAACGACGACAGCTGCAAACAAAAAATAGCTGGGCATTGTGGCAGGCACCTGTAGTCCCAGGTTCTTGGGAGGCTGAGGCAGGAGAATTGCTTGAGCCTAGGAGTTGGAGGTTGCTGTGAGCTGTGATGCTACAGCACTCTACCCAGGGTGACAGCTTGAGGCTCTGTCTCAAAAAAAAAAAAAAAGAGAATCACTTGAGCCCAAAAGTTTGAGGTTGCTGTGAGTTATGATGCAACAGTACTCTACTAAGGGGGACAAAGTTAAGAGTCTAAAACAAACAAAACAAAATACACTTTTCCCCAAATTGGGATAATGTAGAATTTGCTGCTATGTAGAATAAATGCATTTATGAGGCATTCAGTGAGAAATACTATATGTGGGCTCAGCGCCTGTGGGTCAAGTGGCTAAGGCACCAGCCACATACACCTAAGGTGGCGGGTTTGAATCCAGCCTGGGCCCGCCAAACAACAATGGCTGCAACCAAAAAATAGCTGGGCTTTGTGGCAGGCGCCTATGGTCCCAGCTACTTGGGAGGCTGAGGCA
>NW_003859791.1:0-1031 GCF_000181295.1 Otolemur garnettii | reverse complement strand
AAAAAAAAAAAAAAAGTAGAAAATGGGAAGCTGCATAATTTGAGAAGGGCTCTTAAGTGATTTTATAAACTTTGCATGCAAAAAGGTCACAACACAAAGCTTTGATAGAGTATTAGATTCTAAAATGTGTTTTTTAAGTGTCCAGATAGAATTACTTTGGTATGGTTTTTGAGTTATTTTCTTGAACTAAAGTGCTTTCAAATTGGGCATTCCATGGATGGGTTCAGATAGAAGTTCCACATTACCAAAGGAATTCTGTTTTTCATCAAGGATAGGTAATAGAGTTAAGTATCCTATTTGAGTGATGGTGTGTTTGTATATGTGGGTATTATTTCATGTTCTTCCCCCGCCCCCACCTTTTTTTCCTTCTTTTTACTACCAAGTCTCATTCTGTTGCCCAGGCTAGAGTGCCATGGCATCAGCCTAGTCACAGCAACCTCAAACTCTTGGGTTCAAATGATCTTCCTTCCTCAGCCTCCTCCATAGCTGGGTTACAGGCACCTGCCATGATCCCTGGCTAATTTTTCTATTTTTAGGAGAGACAGGATCTCGCTCATCCTCAGGCTGGTCTCAAACTTCTGAGCTCACAGTCTCCTGTCCCAGCCTCCCACAGTGCTAGGATTACAGGCATGAGCCACTGTGCCCAGCCTGGACATTGCTTTCTATAGCCTTTCTTTCATTTGAGCTCTATTTTCTGAGCACTTGATATTGACGATAACACTATCTCCTGAGGACTTTAAGACTATGTCACCTGGGAATATGACCATAATTTTCATAAAGTACTTTCCAGAAAAAGACTATGCCACGATAGTTTACTTCAGAGCATGCACAGCTGGCAGAAGACTTATCTCAGGATGTACAGAGGTGATTACCAAAGACTTGTCACAGAGTCCTCTGCTGACACCAGGAGCTGGAGGCCTGGTTAGATGGGTAACATTTTTTTTTTTTGAGACGGAGCCTCAAGCTATCCCTCTGGGTAGAGTGCCATGGCATCATGCTCACAGCAACCTCCAACTCCTGGGCTCAAGCGA
>NW_003859790.1:0-1031 GCF_000181295.1 Otolemur garnettii | reverse complement strand
CTGAGAAAGTTCTGATAACTAGAATCTACAGAGAAATCAAATTAATAAATAACAAAAAAACAAAGAACTCCATTTCTTTCTTTTTTTTTTTTTTTTTGAAACAGAGTCTCACTTTATCGCCCTCAGTAGAGTGCTGTAGTGTCACAGCTCACAGCAACCTCCAACTCCTGGGCTTAGGTGATTCTCTTTCCTCAGCCTCCTGAGTAGCTGGGACTACAGGCACCCACCACAGTGCCTGGCTATTTTTTTTGTTGCAGTTTGGCTGGGGCTGGGTTTGAACCCACCACCCTTGGTATATGGGGCTGGTTCCCTACTCACTGAGCCACAGGCACTGCCCCCAAAGAACTCCATTTCTTTGTGGGCAAGAGATTTGAACAGAGACTTCTCTGAAGATGAGAGGTAAATGGCCAACAAACACATGAAAAAATGCTCATCATCTTTAATCATCAGAGAAATGCAAATCAAAACCACTCTGAGAAAAAAAAAAAAAACACTCTGAGATATCACCTAACTCCAGTAAGATTAGCCCACATCACAAAATCCCCAAACTGCAGATGTGGCATGGATGTGGGGAGAAAGGAACACTTCTACACTGCTGGTGGGATTGCAAACTAATATAGCCTTTTCCAAAAGAAGTATGGAAAATACTCAAGGAACTAAAAATTGACCTACCATTTGATCCTGTAATTCTATTACCAGCTATTTACCTAGATGAACAAAAATCATTCTACAACAAAGAAATTTTCACCAGAATTTTTATTGCAACCAATTCATAATTGCTAAGTCGTGGAAGCAGCCCAAATACCCATCAACTCATGAATGGATAAACAAATTGTGGTATATGTATGCCATGGAATACTATACAGTCATAAAAAGGTAGAGACTTGGCTCGGCGCCTGTGGCTCAACCGGCTAAGGCGCCAGCCACGTACACCTGGGGTGGCGGGTTCGAATCCCCAGCCCGGACCCGCCAAACAACAATGATGGCTGCAACCAAAAAATAGCCGGGCGTTGTGGCGGGCGCCTGTGGTC
>NW_003859789.1:0-1031 GCF_000181295.1 Otolemur garnettii | reverse complement strand
AGACACTGAAGGGGGCAGGCCAAGCAAATTGCCCAAAATTAAGTTTCAAGCTGGTAGTGACAGAGCCAGTACCTGAACCCAAGAAATCTGCTTTCAGATTTGGTAGCTCTAATCCATCAGGCTGTGTTGCTTCTTGGTTTAAGAGTCAAGCACCAAAAAATCCTAACGGAAATTTTGAGGTCAACTAATAATTGAAATCATAAGATGTGGAGATCAGATGGGCAGATACAGATCTTCATATGAAGTCTTCACCAGAAAATGGCAGGAAGATGAGAAGGCAGTTTGGGATTCCCCAATTTAAGGGTTAAGAGGAGAACCAAGATGGTGCTGTGTCCTGGGAGACAGGGAGAGAATGTCATGGAGACACGTGACTCGCTGGCTCTCTGGACCTCTAATAGTCTAGGCTTTGCGAGGTCTTCTGGTGGTCCTGAGCCATCACTTACTATAGCCATTTTATTTGATCGGGGGATTCAAATGTTGTCTATTGCAACATGTCCAGTAGGAGTTTTTGTGATTTGGGAAAATGTTCTATGTCTGCGCAGTCCAGTATAGCAGCCAGTACTCACATGTAGCTAAGTCGGCACATAACATTTGGCTTGTGTGACTGAAGAACTAAATTATTATTTTAACTTTAGTTAATTAATTTAAAGTCCACATGTGGCTCGTGGTTGCTGAATTGATCAGCTTGACTCTATTGTGTCTAAAGATGACAAGATGGTGCACATGCGTTTCTGGGATATAAGGTATAACATGGCAGACTTTTGGGTTTTAAAACCCGGATTTGAATTAAAACTCTTCTTTTTTTTTTTTTTAATTTAGTGACAGTGTCTCCCTGTGTCATCCAGCCAGGCTGAAATGCACTTGTATAATCACAGCTCACTTCAGCCTTAGACTCCTGAGCTCAAGCGATTATCTTACCTGAGCCTCCTGAGTAGCTTCACCACGTCCCTAAAAGTAGCCAAGTCTCATACTGTACATCAAAAAAGACTCCGTTGCAATTTTCACTCTAACAGTCTGTAAACATCGTTCAG
>NW_003859788.1:0-1031 GCF_000181295.1 Otolemur garnettii | reverse complement strand
TCGCTTGAGCCCAGGAGTTGGAGGTTGCTGTGAGCATGATGCCATGGCACTCTACCCAGAGGGATAGCTTGAGGCTCCGTCTCAAAAAAAAAAAATGTTACCCATCTAACCAGGCCTCCAGCTCCTGGTGTCAGCAGAGGACTCTGTGACAAGTCTTTGGTAATCACCTCTGTACATCCTGAGATAAGTCTTCTGCCAGCTGTGCATGCTCTGAAGTAAACTATCGTGGCATAGTCTTTTTCTGGAAAGTACTTTATGAAAATTATGGTCATATTCCCAGGTGACATAGTCTTAAAGTCCTCAGGAGATAGTGTTATCGTCAATATCAAGTGCTCAGAAAATAGAGCTCAAATGAAAGAAAGGCTATAGAAAGCAATGTCCAGGCTGGGCACAGTGGCTCATGCCTGTAATCCTAGCACTGTGGGAGGCTGGGACAGGAGACTGTGAGCTCAGAAGTTTGAGACCAGCCTGAGGATGAGCGAGATCCTGTCTCTCCTAAAAATAGAAAAATTAGCCAGGGATCATGGCAGGTGCCTGTAACCCAGCTATGGAGGAGGCTGAGGAAGGAAGATCATTTGAACCCAAGAGTTTGAGGTTGCTGTGACTAGGCTGATGCCATGGCACTCTAGCCTGGGCAACAGAATGAGACTTGGTAGTAAAAAGAAGGAAAAAAAGGTGGGGGCGGGGGAAGAACATGAAATAATACCCACATATACAAACACACCATCACTCAAATAGGATACTTAACTCTATTACCTATCCTTGATGAAAAACAGAATTCCTTTGGTAATGTGGAACTTCTATCTGAACCCATCCATGGAATGCCCAATTTGAAAGCACTTTAGTTCAAGAAAATAACTCAAAAACCATACCAAAGTAATTCTATCTGGACACTTAAAAAACACATTTTAGAATCTAATACTCTATCAAAGCTTTGTGTTGTGACCTTTTTGCATGCAAAGTTTATAAAATCACTTAAGAGCCCTTCTCAAATTATGCAGCTTCCCATTTTCTACTTTTTTTTTTTTTTT
>NW_003859787.1:0-1031 GCF_000181295.1 Otolemur garnettii | reverse complement strand
GTGGCTCAAAGGAGTAAGGCACCAGCCCCATATGACGGAGGTGGCAGGTTCAAACCCAGCCCCAGCCAAAAACTGCAAAAAAAAAAAAAAAAATATATATATATATATATTACTGGAAATACTGCACCTTAATGAACTGGGATTCCTACTTGTCAAATTCAAGTTTTACTGAATTCCAGTAGGTCAAAATGAGCAGTAAAATGATGCACGAGGTGTTTCAAACTAGATAGAAGGTACAAGATGGTGGTTCTCAACCCTGGCTAAACATGAAGATCACTTGGGAAAAATTATTTTTTAAATATCAATGATGAGGCAGGATCCCCAATTGAATCAGACCAATTATATCCAAATCTCTGGAGGTGGAGCTTGAGCTCTGATATGTTCGAAAAGTTCCCCAGACCTTCTAATGAGAGTTGAGAACCACTGGCCTAGAATCTAAGGTGCTCAGACACCCTGGGGGCTTTCCTAGTTTTAGCACTGAAAGTCTCATGTTTCAGTAAACCCTTCAGTCCTGGGCAAAGATGATTGGTCACCTCCTCCAATCAAGTAAGAAAAAGTTGTCACAGAAATTTTCAGAGAAAATTACAGAAGAAAACGCTATGTAAGGATTGGACGTAGGTGACCATGATTCACTAGATTGCCAGAAAAGGTTAAGGCTTAGAAAGCCTGACCACTCTATAAATAAATGACTATAGCCCATAACGGCTCAGTGAAGAATTGGGTCGGCAAACCCGCGTTCCTAGTGTCTTGGTCCACAATCTCTGACTGAAAACCCTGAATTTGCAACTTTGAAATCACATCCTCAACCAATGACTCTGTATCCACAATCTCTGTTTTCCTAATTTGGATCAGTAACCTTGCAACTCTGAGAAGAACACTAATTTTTCTTTTCTTTTTTTTTTATTGTTGGGGATTCATTGAGGGTACAAAGAACCAGGTTACACTGATTGCATTTGTTAGGTAAATGCCTTCTTATAATTGTTTCCTGCCCCCAAGAGGTGTGTCACACACCGTGATCCCCCATCCCACTT
>NW_003859786.1:0-1031 GCF_000181295.1 Otolemur garnettii | reverse complement strand
GTACAGAATCCCAGCCAGGGGACGGGCAGAGCGGAACCAACGTACAGAATCCCAGCCAGGGGACGGGCAGAGCGGAACCAACGTACAGAATCCCAGCCAGGGGACGGGCAGAGCGGAACCAACGTCGCATGTCTGAGTATCAGCTATCTCACTCTCACCGTGGCCCATCGCAGAGACTACCTCCTTCAGGACCTTATTGCAAACTCTGCTCCTTTGGGAAAAGTCTGAAGAGCTGTAGAGTTGGCACATTATCTTCTCTTCTTCGTGTCCACTGGACGACCTGCGGGAGAAGTTCTGGAGACAGCCAGCAGATGTCCAACTGTAGTTGATGAGAGCAATGCTTTGAAATCTCTTACTTCCTAGACTAATTTGGTTTGAAACGTTTTCCTTGTTGTGTGACAAGAACTTGAACTGCATTTAACATTTTCAACTCATTTACTTCCAGTTCCTTGTATTTAATAGAACACACACTTCAAGAGGGTGTGCATTAATGTATAGCCTTGAATTCAAACTTGGCTAGGAGTAAATTATTTCTGATGTGGAGCGAGTAACTTTAATGTAAAGGATCATAAAGACATAATGATAAGGCAGCTGGGAGACACTGAATTAAATTCTGTAAAATGGACATTTCCCTTTCATCAAAAATTTCTGTCCAAAATATCAACTTTTTTTGTTTTCTGTTAGTTTTGATGTTTTCTGAGAAAATAACCATGGATTTCCTGACAAGAAATAGAAGTATGGTCAGAGTGTCAATGTGGGGTTGACTTTTTTTTTTGACAGGACATACCACAATTTTTATTCAAACCATAGATCTCAGAACAAACACTCGAAGAGAATATACTTCACAATCCACAGCATAATTTATTCTACCTTCTTCATCCCAGAAAATCATTACCAACCCATTTTTAATTGAGGCAAGTCGGTTTCAGAACATAAATGATTTGTCAGGAAGCAGTGGAGGTCAAAGAGTGTTCTTAACCCAACCTTAAAACCATGTCTTCAAATTTATATACATGGATCAGAGAGTTTAA
>NW_003859785.1:0-1031 GCF_000181295.1 Otolemur garnettii | reverse complement strand
AGTGGCTAAGGCACCAGCCACATACACCTAAGGTGGCAGGTTCGAATCCAGCCCGGGCTGCCAAACAACAATGATGGCTGCAACCAAAAAATAGCCGGGCATTGTGGTGGGCACCTGTGGTCCCAGCTACTTGGGAGTTGGAGGCAGGAGACTCGCTTGAGCCCAGGAGTTGGAGAGTTGGAGGTTGCTGTGAGCTGTGATGTCATGGCACTCTACCCAGGGGGACAGCTTGAGGCTCTGTCTCAAAAAAAAAAAAAAAAAAGAATTGAAGAAAAGAAGTGCAAAGCAATTTTGTTTTTTAGAGAGTTTCACTTTGTTATCCTGGGTAAAGTGCCATCACATCATAGCTCACAGCAACCTCAAACTCTTGGACTCAAGAAATCCTCTTGCCCCGGCCTCCTGAGTAGCTGGGAGGTAGGACTATAGGCACCCACCATAACACCAGGCTATCTTTAGAGATGAAGTCTTGCTGTTGCTCAGGGCAACCCACCTGCCTCAGCCTCCCAGAATGCTAGTGAGACAACCAGACAAATGCCATTTTAGGCAGCTCCCACCATCTTGAGAAATAAGTCTCAGTTTCCCTGCCAGGTATTCCCCCATAATTGCATGATTCCTACCACCCAATCAGAACACACCTTGTAATCAGACCACTAGTGCCCAATCCTGCGCTGCCCCATACTCAAGATCTTCCCCAAACCCCACCTACAATCCCAACTCCATAACACCACCCCACCCCCGCACCCCCACTCCGCCCCAGAGCTCGTAGCTCTCGGACAGGATCCATTGCAGCAGAGCCCCCAGGAGTCCAAGCTTGCTGCAATAAAGGCCCTTTTGCTTTTGCATCAGACTCGGCTCCTGGTGGTCTTTGGGAACTATGCGATCTGGGCACAACACTAGGATTACAGGTGTGAACCACTGCTCCTAGTCAGCAAAGTAAATTTTTTTTTTTTTTTTTTGAGACAGAGCCTCAAGCTGTCCCCCTGGGCAGAGTGCCATGGCATTACAGCTCACAGCAACCTCCAACTCCTGGG
>NW_003859784.1:0-1031 GCF_000181295.1 Otolemur garnettii | reverse complement strand
TCTACACCTGGGCATTTCAGTAAAGTCTACCTGGAAGTACTCAAATGGCATTGCTCCATACAACTGGATTCCTGGGGGTACCATCAGTCCTTGGCATGTGTTGAACTGGCTGCAAGTGACACACTGTAGACTGACAGTTTTGGCCACAGCTGCCAAGTGGGAGATGTAGAGGTACTCGCCAAGGAACTTCATCAAATACTCATTTCACCACGGTGGCTCCTAGAACCTGGGGAGCTACTTGTCTATCTGGCATTTTTATCCATTCTCCCTCCATTTCCTGGCTCCTCTCCACTGCCAACTGTGCCTTCTCTTCCTGAGAGTAGGTAGGTGAGAGCTCCAGAACCCACAGGATGAGGGGAGTCACGACACCTGGTATGGTCTGGATGCAGCCCTTTTGGCCTCAGTACTGACCCTAGTGTTCCCTTTAGTGATGATGGAAGCATCCCCTTGATGTCCACAACAGTGCAGCACTGCCACTTTCGGGGGTTTCCATACTGCCTCTAGCAACTGAAGTATCTCCTGCTGATACTGAATGTCCTTTTCCCCAGAATTTAATAGTCCCTTCTCCTTGTACAATGCCCCATGTACTTGGAGAGTCAGAAAAGCATTCACATTTTTCCCTTGAGTTAGTTCTAAGGCTTGAGTTCAGGCAATTAACTCAGCCTTCTGAGCCAATGTTCCTTGGGGTAGGGGCTTAGCCTCTATAGTCTCTGTTAAGGTAACCACTGCATACCCAGCCCACCATACACCTTGTGGCATCATGTAACTGCTTCAGTCTACAAACAAGTCCCAGTTTGCAACTGTCCAAGGCTGGTCATGCAAGTCAGGTCTGCTAGAATACACGTTATCTATAACTTCTATACAGTCATGGTCAGTCTCTCTTCCACTGACTGGAAGGAACTTGGCTTGGTTCAGGTGTTCTTACATTAGAGAGCCAAAAATGTCCTTTAGTGTCCATTAAAGTGACCACAGAGTTGGGTACTTTCATTCTGAGATTCTGCCCTAGAGTCAGCTTATCAGCTTCTTGCACA
>NW_003859783.1:0-1031 GCF_000181295.1 Otolemur garnettii | reverse complement strand
TCTGCTTTCTGACATCTAACATTTCCAAATCAGGCTGCATAGCAGTGCTCTCGGCATGGTTTTCTTTGCCTTCATAGGTGCGTTAAACTTGCAGGATGAGTGTGAAGGACTTGGAAGAAAATCCTTCAGATGATGGTGTAGCATGTTTTAGAAAAACAATGGAAAGAAAAGAGATACTATGGTGTCCCAAGCATGGGGATTGATGGCTGTGAGTTGAAGTTATTCAGAAGAACATTTCCGAATAAATTCTGAACATAAAATTATCTTTACTCAATAGACTAACAATTAATTTCACTCATGAATTTTTATGTATATACAAAAGTTACACATGACAAATATCAATGATGATGTTTAAAATAGTTCTTCTGTTAAATAAAATTATCTACTTATCACTGTTGATCAATTAATTAACCTGTTTAGAATGGGAAGCAGACACATAGGCTTATGTGCCAACTGAATAGGAATATTGTGTTATAGTTTAAATGGCAGCTTTTTTTTTCTTTTCTCAGTAATTAGTAAAATAATGGTGCATTTTTGGTGATGCCAAGCTCACTCCAGCAACTCCGCCCAAGCTACCTATGTATCTGCAGCATTCAGCATTTTTCTTTTTTTTTTCCAGACAGAGCCTCACTCTGTTGTCCCGGGGTAGAGTGCACTGGTATCAGCCTGACTCATGGAACCTCAGACTCCTGCGTTAGAGTGATCCTCCTGCCTCAGCCTCCTCAGTAGCTGGGAATATATCTGCCTGCCATGACCAGCTATTTTTTTTCTACTTTTAGTAGACATGGGTTCTCACTCTTGCTCAGGCTGAACTTGCTCTCTGAGCTCAAGGGATCCTTCTTCCTTGGCCCCCCGGAGTGCTAGGATCACAGGCATGGGCCGCTGTGCCCAGCCAGCAGAATTCCGTTTTTTAAGGTATTCCTTATGCCTTTTGTTTTTCAATGCCTATGAACAGGACACCTCCACTTAGTAGAATGCCCTTTCCCAACTTCTCTATTTAATACATTTTTAAAGGTCATTTCTCAAGGCAC
>NW_003859782.1:0-1031 GCF_000181295.1 Otolemur garnettii | reverse complement strand
CCCAGGAGTTGGAGGTTGCTGTGAGCTGTAATGCCATGGCACTCTGCCCAGGGGGACAGCTTGAGGCTCTGTCTCAAAAAAAAAAAAAAAAAATTTACTTTGCTGACTAGGAGCAGTGGTTCACACCTGTAATCCTAGTGTTGTGCCCAGATCGCATAGTTCCCAAAGACCACCAGGAGCCGAGTCTGATGCAAAAGCAAAAGGGCCTTTATTGCAGCAAGCTTGGACTCCTGGGGGCTCTGCTGCAATGGATCCTGTCCGAGAGCTACGAGCTCTGGGGCGGAGTGGGGGTGCGGGGGTGGGGTGGTGTTATGGAGTTGGGATTGTAGGTGGGGTTTGGGGAAGATCTTGAGTATGGGGCAGCGCAGGATTGGGCACTAGTGGTCTGATTACAAGGTGTGTTCTGATTGGGTGGTAGGAATCATGCAATTATGGGGGAATACCTGGCAGGGAAACTGAGACTTATTTCTCAAGATGGTGGGAGCTGCCTAAAATGGCATTTGTCTGGTTGTCTCACTAGCATTCTGGGAGGCTGAGGCAGGTGGGTTGCCCTGAGCAACAGCAAGACTTCATCTCTAAAGATAGCCTGGTGTTATGGTGGGTGCCTATAGTCCTACCTCCCAGCTACTCAGGAGGCCGGGGCAAGAGGATTTCTTGAGTCCAAGAGTTTGAGGTTGCTGTGAGCTATGATGTGATGGCACTTTACCCAGGATAACAAAGTGAAACTCTCTAAAAAACAAAATTGCTTTGCACTTCTTTTCTTCAATTCTTTTTTTTTTTTTTTTTTGAGACAGAGCCTCAAGCTGTCCCCCTGGGTAGAGTGCCATGACATCACAGCTCACAGCAACCTCCAACTCTCCAACTCCTGGGCTCAAGCGAGTCTCCTGCCTCCAACTCCCAAGTAGCTGGGACCACAGGTGCCCACCACAATGCCCGGCTATTTTTTGGTTGCAGCCATCATTGTTGTTTGGCAGCCCGGGCTGGATTCGAACCTGCCACCTTAGGTGTATGTGGCTGGTGCCTTAGCCACT
>NW_003859781.1:0-1031 GCF_000181295.1 Otolemur garnettii | reverse complement strand
GACCACAGGCGCCCGCCACAACGCCCGGCTATTTTTTGGTTGCAGCCATCATTGTTGTTTGGCGGGTCCGGGCTGGGGATTCGAACCCGCCACCCCAGGTGTACGTGGCTGGCGCCTTAGCCGGTTGAGCCACAGGCGCCGAGCCAAGTCTCTACCTTTTTATGACTGTATAGTATTCCATGGCATACATATACCACAATTTGTTTATCCATTCATGAGTTGATGGGTATTTGGGCTGCTTCCACGACTTAGCAATTATGAATTGGTTGCAATAAAAATTCTGGTGAAAATTTCTTTGTTGTAGAATGATTTTTGTTCATCTAGGTAAATAGCTGGTAATAGAATTACAGGATCAAATGGTAGGTCAATTTTTAGTTCCTTGAGTATTTTCCATACTTCTTTTGGAAAAGGCTATATTAGTTTGCAATCCCACCAGCAGTGTAGAAGTGTTCCTTTCTCCCCACATCCATGCCACATCTGCAGTTTGGGGATTTTGTGATGTGGGCTAATCTTACTGGAGTTAGGTGATATCTCAGAGTGTTTTTTTTTTTTTTCTCAGAGTGGTTTTGATTTGCATTTCTCTGATGATTAAAGATGATGAGCATTTTTTCATGTGTTTGTTGGCCATTTACCTCTCATCTTCAGAGAAGTCTCTGTTCAAATCTCTTGCCCACAAAGAAATGGAGTTCTTTGGGGGCAGTGCCTGTGGCTCAGTGAGTAGGGAACCAGCCCCATATACCAAGGGTGGTGGGTTCAAACCCAGCCCCAGCCAAACTGCAACAAAAAAAATAGCCAGGCACTGTGGTGGGTGCCTGTAGTCCCAGCTACTCAGGAGGCTGAGGAAAGAGAATCACCTAAGCCCAGGAGTTGGAGGTTGCTGTGAGCTGTGACACTACAGCACTCTACTGAGGGCGATAAAGTGAGACTCTGTTTCAAAAAAAAAAAAAAAAAGAAAGAAATGGAGTTCTTTGTTTTTTTGTTATTTATTAATTTGATTTCTCTGTAGATTCTAGTTATCAGAACTTTCTCAG
>NW_003859780.1:0-1031 GCF_000181295.1 Otolemur garnettii | reverse complement strand
CCTATTCTAAGACATTCTGTATTCATTAGGATGACTGTGTTGTCATTCTTATGCATGCAGTCTGTAATCATTCATTCACTGAGCATGTACTGGACACCTACTGGATGCCAGAATCTCAGCTAAGTATCACACAATAGCCACACCAGTCTAGCTGTCTTAGCCTGTTCAGACTGCTCAGACAGCTTATAAACAACAGAAATCTATCTCTCATAGTTCTAAAGCACAGAAAGTTCAAGATTAAAGCAAACTGGATGTCCGATGAGGACATGCACCCTTTATACTCCAAGTCTATTTATCTATCTATCTGTCCATCCATCCTTCTACCTTTCTACCAGTCTTTTTCTCTACAATGTAATAGCCTCAAGAAAATCCATCTTCCAAATCTTTCTACTTCCTTTTGGCAGAATGTATGGCATTTAATTAATATTATCGAGCTGAATTGGCCTGCTACTGCACCATATTGTACAACCTAATGGGTTATATTTTTAAACTATATTTTTTAGGCTTTTAGACTGTATTTTTAAGACATTTATTCGATAGGAGCCCATCTCGGTTGGGTAAAAAATAGTCATAAAAAGTAAATAACCAAAACAAAGAAGCAAATAAATGTTGGGTCTCCCTAAAATTTATATGTGAATCCTAATGTACAAGCTAATGAATGGTATTAAGAGGTAGGACCTTTAGGAGGCAATTAAATCTTAAGGGTGGAACTGGCACCCATGGGATTGCTGTTCTTATAAAAGAGGCCCCAGAGAACACTCTACCATCTGAAAACACAATGAGAATCAGGACCTCACCAGATTGTAAATCTTGGACTTTCCATCCTCTAGAATTGTAAGAAATAAATTTTGTTCTTTAAGCCATTCAGTGTATAGCATTATCTTATAGCTTCCAGAACTGACCAAAATCCTTGTAGGTACTACAATAAAGAGGTAGATTTGGTAGTTAACAGAGCATGGAGGTGGAAGTTATGAAGACCACCCAGAGGGTTTTGGACATGTTTCTTATAGGAAACAATAATTATACTAGAA
>NW_003859779.1:0-1032 GCF_000181295.1 Otolemur garnettii | reverse complement strand
TGTTTGGCGGGTCCGGGCTGGGGATTCGAACCCGCCACCTTAGGTGTACGTGGCTGGCGCCTTAGCCGGTTGAGCTATAGGTGCCGAGCCCTGAGAATTTATTTCTACTGATTAGAAAACACACAGACAATGTTCTTCCAGGAGAACAACTCTAAGCTTTCGGCTTGGCTCAGTTCTGTAGTTGTTACTAAACTGGTAGGTCTTATTCCTTAGCTACCAACTGGTCTCAGCAAAAAGAAGCGATAGTTACAGTCCTCTTGGCTAAATTCATCTCAAATGTAGTAACATTTTCCAGGTAGTTGGTAAGTTGACAGAAGATTAAGTTTTATTGCACCAAATTCCCTCATTAATACATACTGAAACCTGCCTACCACTCCAGGTACTGAAACCAAAACCTTTATCCCTAGCAACTGAGCTTACTTAATAGAGTTTAGGAGTGGGTAGGAGTGTGTGTGTGTGTCCTAACACAAGCTATTTTAGCAACATTAATTCCCCCCACCCTGAAAACATACAAGGGACTTAATGAGCAGTCATGGGTTGGCTGAGTGTCTTATAATTGCTGACCCGGTAAGTGGCTCCTACATGTAGAATGCACCAGGGAAGAAAAGAAGGAAACGAGGGTATATAAAAACTGCTATCTACCTGCTTATATTAAAATGGAAGGATAAAGGAAATTTTGACAAGGTTACCTATGAGAAAAGGAAGGAAAAGGAAAGACGGGTGGTAATAGGAACGGGACTTCTCTGTATTTGGAACAGAGAATATGTCAATATGTCAATATTTTACCTAATTATAAAAAAAATTTATATTGGCTTGGTGCCTGTAGCTCAGCAGCTAGGGGCACCAGACAAATACACAGGGGCTGGCAGCTTCAAACCCAGCCCAGGCCTGCCAAAGAACGACAACTACAACAAATAGCCGGGCATTGTGGCATGCGCCTGTAGTCCCAGCTACTTGGGAGGCTGAGGCAAGAGAATCACTTAAGCCCAAGAGTTTGAGGTTGCTGTGAGCTGTGATGCCATGGCACTCTAC
>NW_003859778.1:0-1032 GCF_000181295.1 Otolemur garnettii | reverse complement strand
GAAGCCCGGGCCCATCATACAACAATGACGGCTGCAACCAAAAAAAATAGCCGGGCGTTATGGCGGGTGCCTGTGGTCCCAGCTACTTGGGAGGCGGAGGCAGGAGACTCGCTTGAGCCCAGGAGTTGGAGGTTGCTGTGAGCTGTAATGCCACGTCACAGCACTCTGCCCAGGGGGACAGCTTGAGGCTCTGTCTCAAAAAAAAAAAAAAAAAAAAGAATGCTTTGTTTAACTCATTTTGTAGGCTGAATCAAAAATGTTGGCATTTTTCTTAAACAGACTTTAGCTTCATTTGGATACAGGCATTTTGAGGTTCTGCAATCTACTGTTGACATCTGATTGCAGGGAAGGCAGATGTGTAAGAACAGGACTGTGAAATACAAACAATTTGGAATTCCAAATGTGGAATAATTAACACTATTTTTAAGGTGTTCACAGGCCAGTTTCCAGAAAACAGATAGTATCTATTACTGGAAAGACCATCACAGAGATTTGAGAGAACTAAGGGAGAAACTGCTGAGGCAGAGAAGCAGGTGTTGGAACCCAGAATGTATTTTATTTTATTTATTTATTTTAATAAAATTTAAAGAAAATAAGGCTCAAATAGGTAGATTAACAGAATACAGAGAAAGCAGTTTTAAAATATTGGAAACCCCTTAATCATATGTAATATTATTATTTTTTAAATATGGAGATGAGATTGTAATCAGCAGTAAACAAAGACCCCTCCTAATAGGCCAGGCTAGGTTTTCCACATACTGTTTCAATTTCTTTTTTTTTGAGACAGAGTTTCACTATGTCACCCTTTGGTAGAGTGCTATGGCATCACAGCTCACAGCAACCTCAAACTCTTGGACTTAAGCAATTCTCTTGCCTCAGCCTCCCAAGTAGCTGGGACTACAGGTGCCCACCACAACACCTGGCTATTTTTTGGTTATAGTTGTCATTGTTGTTTGGCCAGCTTGGGCTGGATTCGAACCCACCAGCTCTGGTATATGTGACTGGCACCTTAGATGCTTGAACTACAAGGCG
>NW_003859777.1:0-1032 GCF_000181295.1 Otolemur garnettii | reverse complement strand
CTACAATACTTCAGGTTAGCCAAATAGAATAGGGTGGATTCACACAATACCCTTTATAGTTTAATAATTCATTAGAACATCTCTCAGAGGCTCGGCGCCTGTGGCTCAAGTGGCTAAGGCGCCAGCCACGTACACCTAAGGTGGTGGGTTCGAATCCAGCCCAGGCCCAGCAAACAACAATGACAGCTTATTCCCATCACAAAACATCAGAGACCAGGAACTCTGTGGAAAGTGTAACAAGAAGCCAATAGCCATGTGACTAGTGGCCTGAAGGACTCCAGGCCATAAAAATATACAAATTCAGCTGCTTGAATGAATATATTCCTTTGCAGAGGTATTAATTTTGTCTGTGTAATATTTACCACAAGCTCAGTTTTCCCTTTTTTTCTCTGTCACATTTAATGGGCCTAAGAAGTTATTGGGAAGTTAGAACTCAGGCATAAAAAGGAAAGCATGGCAACTTAGACCTCAGAAAAACTGATATACTCATGAAAGGGTTTATTACTCACATCCTTGAGATCTCAGGGACAGCAAGGCAGGTACTCAAGTAGTTGTGAAATGCCTTGAGAGAGCAAGAAAGGGGAATTCTTGGGGAATTTAGGGTGGTTAGGGAGTGGGCTGGTGTGAGAGTGTAAGCACCTGTACACAGCAGGGGCTGAGGTCTGACCCAACATTTCTTCCTTCCACTTCTGGATGTGGGGCACAAGCAGGGAAAGCTAGAATGAGGTTTTATTTATTTATTTATTTTTGAGACAGAGCTATCACCCTGGGTAGAGTGCCATGGCTTCACTGCTCACAGCAACCTCCAACTCCTGGGCTCAAGCGAGTCTCCTGCCTCCGCCTCCCAAGTAGCTGGTACCACAGGCGCCCGCCACAATGCCCCGCTATTTTTTTTTTTTTTGTTGAACCCATTATTGTTGTTTGGTGGGTCCGGGCTGGGGATTCAAACCCGCCACCTTAGGTGTATGTGGCTGGTGTCTTAGCTGCTTGAGCCATAGGCACCGAGCCATAGAATGAGGTTTCAAAGCTGTG
>NW_003859776.1:0-1032 GCF_000181295.1 Otolemur garnettii | reverse complement strand
CACAGCTTTGAAACCTCATTCTATGGCTCGGTGCCTATGGCTCAAGCAGCTAAGACACCAGCCACATACACCTAAGGTGGCGGGTTTGAATCCCCAGCCCGGACCCACCAAACAACAATAATGGGTTCAACAAAAAAAAAAAAAATAGCGGGGCATTGTGGCGGGCGCCTGTGGTACCAGCTACTTGGGAGGCGGAGGCAGGAGACTCGCTTGAGCCCAGGAGTTGGAGGTTGCTGTGAGCAGTGAAGCCATGGCACTCTACCCAGGGTGATAGCTCTGTCTCAAAAATAAATAAATAAATAAAACCTCATTCTAGCTTTCCCTGCTTGTGCCCCACATCCAGAAGTGGAAGGAAGAAATGTTGGGTCAGACCTCAGCCCCTGCTGTGTACAGGTGCTTACACTCTCACACCAGCCCACTCCCTAACCACCCTAAATTCCCCAAGAATTCCCCTTTCTTGCTCTCTCAAGGCATTTCACAACTACTTGAGTACCTGCCTTGCTGTCCCTGAGATCTCAAGGATGTGAGTAATAAACCCTTTCATGAGTATATCAGTTTTTCTGAGGTCTAAGTTGCCATGCTTTCCTTTTTATGCCTGAGTTCTAACTTCCCAATAACTTCTTAGGCCCATTAAATGTGACAGAGAAAAAAAGGGAAAACTGAGCTTGTGGTAAATATTACACAGACAAAATTAATACCTCTGCAAAGGAATATATTCATTCAAGCAGCTGAATTTGTATATTTTTATGGCCTGGAGTCCTTCAGGCCACTAGTCACATGGCTATTGGCTTCTTGTTACACTTTCCACAGAGTTCCTGGTCTCTGATGTTTTGTGATGGGAATAAGCTGTCATTGTTGTTTGCTGGGCCTGGGCTGGATTCGAACCCACCACCTTAGGTGTACGTGGCTGGCGCCTTAGCCACTTGAGCCACAGGCGCCGAGCCTCTGAGAGATGTTCTAATGAATTATTAAACTATAAAGGGTATTGTGTGAATCCACCCTATTCTATTTGGCTAACCTGAAGTATTGTAG
>NW_003859775.1:0-1032 GCF_000181295.1 Otolemur garnettii | reverse complement strand
CAAAGGACATTTATATATATTTTCTTTACAGCTAACAGAGGATTATTAACAGTCAACATTTAACCTGAAAAGGTGTTTTTTTAATTAATGAATGATCATAAGCTATTCTTAAAATACAAATTTATACACACACATACACAGAAGCACGCATACCCCCATATGCACTTGTGACCCAAGGAAATAAGTCTTCAGACGGCTACCATTGCTCATCCACTGAAATACAACTAGATTTCTCTATCTAATCTCTAGTAAAGATTAATTTTATGAAATTAGAAAAAAACTTAAGATTTTTTGTCTTTATGTCATGTTATAATAGACAAGCATATTTGTAATAAAAAGCTGTTATTTACATAGGCATTTAATCTAAATTATGCAAATGGGATACATCAAATGGGAAAGGGGAGAAGCTTGAGAAGGGCCTCACCACATGGGCGGCACATACTCTGCCTCAAGGCCGAGAATCAGCGAGCAGTGAGGGCTCTGGGTATGGCACGTAGCTGATATTAAAATTTCTTTGGACCTAAGTGACCTGTAACTGTAAAGGATTAAAAAAATAATCCTCATATGTCAGAAAGGAAATATCTTTCCCAAAAAACATGTTTAAGTGTGTGGAGAAAAGAATTTTGTTTTTTGTTTGTGTGTGTGTGTGTGTGTGGTGTCCCCTGAGAATAATAAGGAAGAATTTAGCGTCTTTTAACTTCTCAGTACTGCCACTTCCCAGAAATTTTATGGACTAACATAATCAGGAGCCCCGCCGAGGCCAATAGAACTGCCTTGCCAGGACCAAGCAGTGGGGAGCCATCCACTTTCGCTTTACAGCAGAGGGAGAAGAAAGAAATAGTGTCAGGGTCTCAGATTTTCAACCAGACTTGTAGGAGGAACTTTTGAGGTTACCAAGCCTATTGGAGCCATTGGGGTAACAGAAACCCTTGGTGACTTGGTTTGAAAACTAGTGAGGAAGTAATGATTCTCCCTGCAAGCACCGGCAGGTCTGTATAGAATTGCACTCACACATGTCAAGTCTGTAAATGT
>NW_003859774.1:0-1032 GCF_000181295.1 Otolemur garnettii | reverse complement strand
GTAGAGTGCCATGGCATCACAGCTCACAGCAACCTCAAACTCTTGGGCTTAAGTGATTCTCTTGCCTCAGCCTCCCAAGTAGCTGGGACTACAGGCGCATGCCACAATGCCCGGCTATTTGTTGTAGTTGTCGTTCTTTGGCAGGCCTGGGCTGGGTTTGAAGCTGCCAGCCCCTGTGTATTTGTCTGGTGCCCCTAGCTGCTGAGCTACAGGCACCAAGCCAATATAAATTTTTTTTATAATTAGGTAAAATATTGACATATTGACATATTCTCTGTTCCAAATACAGAGAAGTCCCGTTCCTATTACCACCCGTCTTTCCTTTTCCTTCCTTTTCTCATAGGTAACCTTGTCAAAATTTCCTTTATCCTTCCATTTTAATATAAGCAGGTAGATAGCAGTTTTTATATACCCTCGTTTCCTTCTTTTCTTCCCTGGTGCATTCTACATGTAGGAGCCACTTACCGGGTCAGCAATTATAAGACACTCAGCCAACCCATGACTGCTCATTAAGTCCCTTGTATGTTTTCAGGGTGGGGGGAATTAATGTTGCTAAAATAGCTTGTGTTAGGACACACACACACACTCCTACCCACTCCTAAACTCTATTAAGTAAGCTCAGTTGCTAGGGATAAAGGTTTTGGTTTCAGTACCTGGAGTGGTAGGCAGGTTTCAGTATGTATTAATGAGGGAATTTGGTGCAATAAAACTTAATCTTCTGTCAACTTACCAACTACCTGGAAAATGTTACTACATTTGAGATGAATTTAGCCAAGAGGACTGTAACTATCGCTTCTTTTTGCTGAGACCAGTTGGTAGCTAAGGAATAAGACCTACCAGTTTAGTAACAACTACAGAACTGAGCCAAGCCGAAAGCTTAGAGTTGTTCTCCTGGAAGAACATTGTCTGTGTGTTTTCTAATCAGTAGAAATAAATTCTCAGGGCTCGGCACCTATAGCTCAACCGGCTAAGGCGCCAGCCACGTACACCTAAGGTGGCGGGTTCGAATCCCCAGCCCGGACCCGCCAAACA
>NW_003859773.1:0-1032 GCF_000181295.1 Otolemur garnettii | reverse complement strand
TCACCCGGGGGAGCCTTCTTTCTGTTCATTGGCCCCCGGGGTTTGTAACTTAAGTCGCCTTTTCACCGGGGTGTGCCTGCTTTCTCTTCGTTAGCCCCCAGAATTTCTAATTGAAGTCGCCATTTCACCCCGGGGTGCCTGCTTTCTCTTCACTGGCCAGTGGGGTTTCTAATTCAAGTCCGCATTTCACATGGGGGTGGCGGCTCTCTCTTCATTGGTTCCCGGGATTTGTCACTGAGTTTCCATTTCATCGAAGTGTGAATTCTTTCTCTTCATTGGCCCCAGGGTTTCGAACTGAAGTCCCCATTGCACCCAGGTGTGCCTGCTTTCTCTACATTGGCCACCAGGGTTTTGAACTGGATTCCCCATTTCAACCTGGCCTGCCTGCTTTCTCTTCATTGGCCCCCGGGGTTTCTAATAGAAGTCCCCATTTCCCCTTTGAGGTGCCTGCTTTCTCTTCATTGGCCCCCGGGGTTTCGAACTGAAGTCCCCATTTCAACAGGGACTGCCTGCTTTCTCTTCATTGGCCCCCGGGGTTTCTAATAGAAGTCCCCATTTCCCTTTTGGACTGCCTGCATTCTCTTCATTAGGCCCCATGGTTTCAATCTGAAGTCCCCATTTCTCCCTAGGTTGCATGCTTTCTCTTCATTGGACACCGGGGTTTCGAACTGAAGTCCCCATTGCACCCAGGTGTGCTTGCTTTCTCTTCATTGACCCCCGAGGTTTTTAACTGAAGTCCCCATTTCACCCGGGTGTTCCGGCTTTCTCTTCATTGTCCCCCGGACTTTCGAACTAAAGTCCCCATTTCACCCCGGTGTGCCTGCTTTCTCTTCATTGGCCCCGGGGGTTTCGAACTCAAGTCCCTATTTTACCTGGGGGTGCCTGCTTTCTCTTTCTTGGCCCCTGGGATTTTGAACTGATATCCCGATTTGACCCCGGGAAGCCTGCTTGCTGTTCATTGGCCCCCAGGGTTTGCTACTTAAGTCCCTTTTTCCCCAGAGGGTGGCTGCTATCTCTTCTTTGGCCCCCGGG
>NW_003859772.1:0-1032 GCF_000181295.1 Otolemur garnettii | reverse complement strand
CGCCTTGTAGTTCAAGCATCTAAGGTGCCAGTCACATATACCAGAGCTGGTGGGTTCGAATCCAGCCCAAGCTGGCCAAACAACAATGACAACTATAACCAAAAAATAGCCAGGTGTTGTGGTGGGCACCTGTAGTCCCAGCTACTTGGGAGGCTGAGGCAAGAGAATTGCTTAAGTCCAAGAGTTTGAGGTTGCTGTGAGCTGTGATGCCATAGCACTCTACCAAAGGGTGACATAGTGAAACTCTGTCTCAAAAAAAAAGAAATTGAAACAGTATGTGGAAAACCTAGCCTGGCCTATTAGGAGGGGTCTTTGTTTACTGCTGATTACAATCTCATCTCCATATTTAAAAAATAATAATATTACATATGATTAAGGGGTTTCCAATATTTTAAAACTGCTTTCTCTGTATTCTGTTAATCTACCTATTTGAGCCTTATTTTCTTTAAATTTTATTAAAATAAATAAATAAAATAAAATACATTCTGGGTTCCAACACCTGCTTCTCTGCCTCAGCAGTTTCTCCCTTAGTTCTCTCAAATCTCTGTGATGGTCTTTCCAGTAATAGATACTATCTGTTTTCTGGAAACTGGCCTGTGAACACCTTAAAAATAGTGTTAATTATTCCACATTTGGAATTCCAAATTGTTTGTATTTCACAGTCCTGTTCTTACACATCTGCCTTCCCTGCAATCAGATGTCAACAGTAGATTGCAGAACCTCAAAATGCCTGTATCCAAATGAAGCTAAAGTCTGTTTAAGAAAAATGCCAACATTTTTGATTCAGCCTACAAAATGAGTTAAACAAAGCATTCTTTTTTTTTTTTTTTTTTTTGAGACAGAGCCTCAAGCTGTCCCCCTGGGCAGAGTGCTGTGACGTGGCATTACAGCTCACAGCAACCTCCAACTCCTGGGCTCAAGCGAGTCTCCTGCCTCCGCCTCCCAAGTAGCTGGGACCACAGGCACCCGCCATAACGCCCGGCTATTTTTTTTGGTTGCAGCCGTCATTGTTGTATGATGGGCCCGGGCTTC
>NW_003859771.1:0-1033 GCF_000181295.1 Otolemur garnettii | reverse complement strand
CCAAGTAGTGGGACCACAGGTAGGCCCTACTGAGCCTGGCTTTGATTGGATTTAAATGCTGGCATTGATCATTTAAAAATAATACATTATTATCAGCAACAATAATAAAGTTTTAAAAATGATTATTCCTTAAAAGGCTGGACATTTTTGCACAATGTAACTTGCCTTCAAATCTGATAGAACAGATGATCTCTGGAGTTAGACCACACGGTGTTATAAACCAATTTTCACCATTTTAGCCTTATTATTTGTGTTATATCTACACAACTCGGAATGTATATGTATACATTGTATGTATACTATGTATATGACAACTGTGATTCTACTGAGATCTGATGTTTGCAATTTCTACTCAATTAACCAGCAATCTACATGTTAACTTAGGAAATACTCATTTTTTTATTAAAAAATTATGAGCAACTCATTCAAGTATTAACCAAGAAATTCTCAAAAGGTTTAGAAATGCTTAGTTAAAAATCTACATTCTACCTGTGATCTATCCTAATAGTGCTAGTCACTTTTCACAGATTGATAAACCATGCGGACTAAATAATAGAAAAGTAATATATCACATGAAAAGTTGATTTTACATTGTATAATTTCCAAATCCTTTAATCCATGATTTATACAGATGAGAGTATTTTACAATTAAGATTGGTAGCACTCATAAAGTACCCATCAGGATAAATCTGAAAGGAGAAAATTCTCAACATCTGACTAATCATCAATCACATATAAAAATTTGACCCAGGATCACATTTAAAATGAGTGATAGAACACTGATATATTCTAAAATGAGAATTTAAAAAGTTAACAGAGATTCCAGGGGAAAAGGAAGAAATAGAAGATAGTAAAACAACTATATGATTTTTTAAAAAGACAGAAAAATATTAAATTTTCAGTACATTTACCTCCATTTTGAAAGCTGATAATTATAGTAATAGGTTTGGTTTACTGGATAACATAAAAGAAATAAGTTTTCATATTGACATTTGATGTTTGCAGCAAATTTGAAAAAATATCTTCATTCTTA
>NW_003859770.1:0-1033 GCF_000181295.1 Otolemur garnettii | reverse complement strand
CTGTAGTCCCAGCTACTTGGGAGGCTGAGGCAAGAAAATCGCTTAAGCCCAAGAGTTTGAGGTTGCTGTGAACTGTGACACCACAGCACTCTACCCGTGGTGACATAGTGAGACTCTGTCTCAAAAAAAAGAGAGAGAAAATTGGGCCAGTGTCCTGTCTGGCATTGCATAGTCTTTGTTCCTTGCTGTTTCTTCTCTGTTTACTCAGCCTTTGTCCCACTTCTAGTAATTTCCCATGTGCTCTTTTGTGCAAGTAACTTTTATTTTTTTCATGGAAGGCCTAGGTGTTTTTAGCCACAGATCTTATTGGCCAAGGCCAGCCTTGAAGCTGGATTTTGAAACCTGCAACAAGTACTTTGTCTTTGGACTTAAAACATAAAAACTAGTTTCTATACTTATTTTTTATCATTGGGAGACTTGTGGCAGAGATTTTATTGACTTGCTTTTTGGAGCCTGAGCTGAGGCCTTGCAGCCTTATTCATGCTTTTCAGGCTAGTGTCCTGCCGTTCTGAGGAGCCTGTTTTAGGCATTTGGAAGCACAGTCCTGTGTCAGTTTCTCTCTGGCCACCGATATCTTTGATGTGCACTGTACAGGCGACAGTCCTGGGGTACAGCAGGGGGTGGGGTCTAAGGCCCTGGCAGGCTTGTGCAGCAGGAGGTGCCGCTTACAGGGGTGCTGAGGGCACCACCACAGTGGGCAGGAGGAGGAGACAGACCCGACTGGCTTGATGTGCCATTGCTGGTTAGTTTTATCTTAACTAGGCTATAAGGTTGGTAAGGGGCCACTGCCCTGCCGACCCATCCCTGGACCACCCCTCTCTGCCTTCAGCCCCTGCTGCACCCCAGACAGAGCTAGACATTCATTTCTCTCTTTTTTTTTTTTTTTTTTTTGAGACAGAGCCTCAAGCTATCCCCCTGGGTAGAGTGCCATGGCATCCCGCTCACAGCAACCTCCAACTCCTGGGCTCAAGCGAGTCTCCTGCCTCAGCCTCCCTAGTAGCTGGGACTACAGGTGCCCGCCACAATGCCTGGC
>NW_003859769.1:0-1033 GCF_000181295.1 Otolemur garnettii | reverse complement strand
TTTGTTGGTTTGGGAAAACGTATTTTAAGTGATTTCAATTATTTTCAATTCATAGAGACAATTGAGACATTTTATGGTCTAGAATTTGGCCTATTTTGAGGAACATTCTTCTTGTCCTTGAAAAGAATGTGTTCTTTGTAGTGAAATATCTGATAAATGTATATGTGTGTATAAATGATACACTATTTAGCCATAAAAGAATGGAATTATATCTTTTGCAGTACAATATATGAAACTGGAGGCTTATTATGTTATGTGAAATAACTAGAAAGTCAAACACTGCATGCTCTCACCTGCTACTTGTAAATGGCAGCTAAATAATATGTACACATGGACACAGAATGTGGAATAACAGTCATTGAAGACTTAGAACGATGAGAAGGTGAGGGTGAAGGAAGAGAAATTACTTAATGGGTACAATGTAAGCTCTTTGGGTGATGATAATACTAAAAGCCCAGACTTACCACTATACAACATACCCATGTAACAATAAATTTTGTCACAAAACAAAATGATTGTTTAAAAATAAAAGGTGTTCCAGGAAATTTAATATAATAAGGAAAATAAGCTTTTACACAAATATCCATACCCCCAAACCAAAATAATTGGCCATATATAAGAGTTGATTTTTGGACTTCCTATCTGATTCATGATCTGGATGTTTTCTTCTTCAATATTATACTATCATAATTATTTAGCATTATAGTACATTTTGAATTGGGTAACATAGGTCCTCTGACTATGTTCTTTTTGGTATCCTAGGTCCTTTGCATTGCGATTTTTCATTAGTTAAAAAATTGTCACAGTTTACAGCAACCTCAAACTCTTGGGCTTAAGTGATTCTCTTGCCTCAGCCTCCCAAGTAGCTGGGACTACAGGCACCTGCCATAATTTTCTTGTCTTTATTTTTTTTTTTTTTTTTTGGAGCCTCACTATGTCTATGTCACCCTTGGTAGAGTACCATGGAGTCACAGCTCACACCAACCTCAACCTTTTGGGCTTAAGCAATTCTCTTGGGTCAGCCTCCCAAGTA
>NW_003859768.1:0-1033 GCF_000181295.1 Otolemur garnettii | reverse complement strand
GTCACTAGTTAACACCAAACTCTAAAATAATTTACAGAAACTTGAGTAAAACACAGAATATCTAAATCAGTGGTTCTCAACCTTCCTAATCTCTCCTAATGTCATGACTATTTAATATAGTTCCTCATGTTGTGGTGACCCCCAACCATAAAATTATTTTTGTTGCTACTTCATAACTGTAACTTTGCTACTGTTATGAAATGTAATGTAAATATCTGATATGCAGGATGTATTTCATTGTTACAAAGGAGTTGTGACCCATAGGTTGAGAACCGCTGATCTAAATATAACATTTATCATGCTAAGATGAAAAACACTTTTAAAAACAAGGATTTTCTACTCATTAACTATTTGGTACAATTGCTTTTCATGCAGTAATACTGTGATGTTTATCTGAAAGCCAGTAATATCAGAATATAAACAAGTAAATTTTACAAACTATAAAATTGGTCAAATTAATGAATAAAAAGTAAGACATAGCTAAAGTACTAGGAAAGGAATAGGCCTTTAATAAGAACCATTCTCAAGGGTCTATAGTACAACTTTCCATATATTCTTTTTTAGGTCATATAATATTAATATTTGGAGAAAGAACAGTTCTTTTCCAATTAGGAAATTGAGACAAGGAAAGATCATGAATCTTTTGTGTGTAGAAATTCCTCTGATCTTGAAAGTGAGGTTTGTTATGAGTAAGATAGTGAAAGAACTGTAGGAACACAGAACATGTGTAGAGTTTAACATCCCAGAGGGGGGAACTGCAGGGGAAAATTGAGCTTCACAATGTGAAACTTTGGAAGTATGTAGGTTAACTGGACTAGAAGTTAAAAATCGGTGATATATAAAAAAAATAACTGGAACTATTCTAGTGCTTTTTAATGAGTTAATCTGTATATTTTGAAATTCATGTAGTTATGGAAGAAATTGGTATATGAGAAAACTTATGAAGTAGAAAAATAAATAGGAAACTACTTTCAGATCAAGAAACATAGAATATGGAGGAGTAAAACATATAGAATACTCATGATTAATTTGG
>NW_003859767.1:0-1033 GCF_000181295.1 Otolemur garnettii | reverse complement strand
TTTTTTTTTTTCTACCAGGAAAAGAAACCAGTCCAGTGGGTTTTTCATTGCTCAGCTGTTATTGTAATTGAAGCCTCACCAATGGTCATTTGTGACATGTTTTCCCTTTATTTTTAACCCCAAATTCATATTTTAAATGGAAGACTGTATTGAGACAAGTAATTATAAGGACTGAAGAAATCTGTTAATACTTTTTTTTTTTTTTTTTGAGACAGGGCCTCAAGCTATCCCCCTGGGTAGAGTGCTGTGGCATTACAGCTCACAGCAACCTCCAACTCCTGGGCTCAAGCGAGTCTCCCGCCTCTGCCTCCCAGGTAGCTGGGACTACAGGTGCCCGCCACAACGCCCGGCTACTTTTTGGTTGCAGCCGTCATTGTTGTTTGGCGGGTCCCGGCTGGGGATTCGAACCCGCTACCTTAGGTGTACGTGGCTGGCGCCCTAGCCGGTTGAGCCATAGGCGCCGAGCCTGCCCTACGTCTTTGACTTCACTTTTGTCAGGCAGAATTTTGAAAATACTGTTATAGAGTTGAATTTGTCAGCTTTTCCAGCCTATGGGTTTTGTGACACAGTTAGAAAGCCCATCCTTATACTTGAGGTTATAAAATAATTCTCCCATCAGAGCCTCTGCTTAGCCACTCATTTCTTTATCAGTAAAACAGGGATTAAAAACAGCCCTACTTACCTCCCCCAGGGTTATTGTGAGAACCAGTAAGACAAATCATATGAAAGGGCTTTACAGAATATAAAGCCATATAGACACACAAGCATGTTATCATCACCACTGTTAAATGTATCAAATTCTGGCACTTAGCTAACAAAGCTGAGTTCTGCCTAAGCTTTCATTTTGCAGAGGGGAGATGGAGGGAAAACGGAGCTGGCTAAGGGTGAATTAGTTGGTAGCAACATGGAAAATGTTGCAAAATTAGTTATCTTGGGAAGGGGGAGGTGTTCATACTTGACCCCGAAAATAAAATTGTCTTAAACCAACAACCATTCTGGTCACTCTACCTTCAAATGGAGCCTTTTTTTTTTT
>NW_003859766.1:0-1033 GCF_000181295.1 Otolemur garnettii | reverse complement strand
TTCCTTTCCTTTCCTTTCCTTTCCTTTCCTTTCCTTTCCTTTCTTCATTCCTTTCTTTCTTTCTTGTCTTTTTTTTTTTAGACAGGGTCTCACTTTGGCACCCTTGGCAGAGTGCTGTGGCATCATAGCTTACAGCAACCTCAAACTCTTGGGCTGAAGTGATTGTCTTGCCTCAGCCTCCTGAGTAGCTGGGACAAGACCCGCCTGTCGCAATCTTGACCAGAACTTTTCAAGGCCTGGGGGGCTACAGTTTCTGCTTCCCAGAGGCCATCTCTGAAGCTCTGCTCCTGCTGACCCATAAGCACAAATGCAGACAGAGGTGAAGTCCCCTCCTGACCTGTACCCCAGGGCTAGGGTCAGAGGGCAGGGAAGGGAGTACTGTCTTCTCAGTGTGAGGTGGGAGCATACCTTATGGTGGGTCCACAATCCAGAGACATTTTTAGGACACCCCTTCCTAATTGTTAAAAAAAGTTTAAAATTTGTTTTCATATTTTTTTTTAAATAAGCTTATTTTCATAAGCCACCAACCAGGAGCAGAGTGTTTGTTTGTTGAGGCACCCAGGTCGATAGGCCAGGCTCTTGTGTGAGACCTTGGTGGTGGCCCACATACAGAGAGAAAGACTGGTGACCTTCAGGATGGATAACCTGGACACCCACAGACTCACAGAGGAAGTGTCTGAATGTCCTCAGGAGGTAGCCTTGACCCTGACTACCGTGAGATTGTCATCTCAGGCAGGCAGGAGACCTTGACAAGGACATCTGCTCAGTAACTGCCTGTCTAAACTTGGATTGGAGTCACTCTTATTTATTATCTTTTTTTTGAAGGAGAGTCTCACTATGTTGCCTTTGTGCCCATGGTGTCACAGCTCGCAGCAACCTCAACCTTTTGGGGTTAAGCGTTTCTCTTGCCTCAGCCTCTTGACTAGCTGGGACTATAGGCGCCCACCACAACCCCTCAAACTTTTGGGGTTAAGCGTTTCTCTTGCCTCAGCCTCTCGACTAGCTGGGACTACAGGCACCCACCACAACCCCT
>NW_003859765.1:0-1033 GCF_000181295.1 Otolemur garnettii | reverse complement strand
GTTTGGCGGGTCCGGGCTGGGGATTCGAACCCGCCACCTTAGGTGTACGTGGCTGGCGCCTTAGCCGGTTGAGCTATAGGCGCTGAGCCCCATTAAGCTTCTTAAATCTAATATGCATTTACTTCTTCAGCTTGGGAAGTTTTCAGCCATCATTTTTTCAGATAAGCTCTGCGCATATTATCTTTCTCTTTTTCTTTTTCCTTGTTTTGGAACTTCTATAATGTATATATTGGTCAACTTTTTGGTGTCTCATAACTCCTTTTTCTTCTGATTGGATAATTTCAAATGACTCATCTTTATGTTTTCTGATTCTTTTGCTTGACCAATTCTGATGTTGAATCCTTTCGTGTGTTTTTTTAATTCAGTTATTGTATTCTTCAGTTCTATAGTTTCTACTTGGTTCTTTTAAGTATTTTATCTTTGTTGATATTCTCATTTTGTTCATGCATCATTTTCCTGGGCTCATTGAGCCTCTTTAAGATGGTTATTTTGAATTCTTTGTCAAACAATTTATGTATCTCTGTTTCTTTAGGTTCAGTTTCTGGAGATTACTGCCTCTGCTTGCCTTTGAATCCCATTCCTCTGGTTTTTTCTTTTCTTTCTTCATTTTTTTAAAAATGTGCCGTGTAACTTTCTGTTGGGACCCATGTATTTAAAAGGCAGATAGCCCTCCATGTCTCTATTGCTTGGCTTTGTAAAAGGAGAGCACTTTATCGGTCGATGTGGTTAGAAATTCTGACATCTCTCAAACTTTTTCTATGGATGCATTTTCTCTGGACTTGAGCATGTAAATTCCCAATTAGAGGGATTTGACTTGCTGTTTTCTTTTATTTTCTTTTTTAGACAGAGCCTCAAGCTATCCCCCTGGGTAGAGTGCTATGGCATCACAGCTCACAGCAACCTCCAACTCCTGGGCTCAAGTGAGTCTATTATCTCATCCTCCCAAGTAGCTGGGACAACAGGCACCTGCCACAATGTCCGGCCATTTTTTGGTTGCAGCCATCATTGTTGTTTGGCGGGCCCGGGCTGGGGA
>NW_003859764.1:0-1033 GCF_000181295.1 Otolemur garnettii | reverse complement strand
AAAAAAAAAAAGGCTCCATTTGAAGGTAGAGTGACCAGAATGGTTGTTGGTTTAAGACAATTTTATTTTCGGGGTCAAGTATGAACACCTCCCCCTTCCCAAGATAACTAATTTTGCAACATTTTCCATGTTGCTACCAACTAATTCACCCTTAGCCAGCTCCGTTTTCCCTCCATCTCCCCTCTGCAAAATGAAAGCTTAGGCAGAACTCAGCTTTGTTAGCTAAGTGCCAGAATTTGATACATTTAACAGTGGTGATGATAACATGCTTGTGTGTCTATATGGCTTTATATTCTGTAAAGCCCTTTCATATGATTTGTCTTACTGGTTCTCACAATAACCCTGGGGGAGGTAAGTAGGGCTGTTTTTAATCCCTGTTTTACTGATAAAGAAATGAGTGGCTAAGCAGAGGCTCTGATGGGAGAATTATTTTATAACCTCAAGTATAAGGATGGGCTTTCTAACTGTGTCACAAAACCCATAGGCTGGAAAAGCTGACAAATTCAACTCTATAACAGTATTTTCAAAATTCTGCCTGACAAAAGTGAAGTCAAAGACGTAGGGCAGGCTCGGCGCCTATGGCTCAACCGGCTAGGGCGCCAGCCACGTACACCTAAGGTAGCGGGTTCGAATCCCCAGCCGGGACCCGCCAAACAACAATGACGGCTGCAACCAAAAAGTAGCCGGGCGTTGTGGCGGGCACCTGTAGTCCCAGCTACCTGGGAGGCAGAGGCGGGAGACTCGCTTGAGCCCAGGAGTTGGAGGTTGCTGTGAGCTGTAATGCCACAGCACTCTACCCAGGGGGATAGCTTGAGGCCCTGTCTCAAAAAAAAAAAAAAAAAGTATTAACAGATTTCTTCAGTCCTTATAATTACTTGTCTCAATACAGTCTTCCATTTAAAATATGAATTTGGGGTTAAAAATAAAGGGAAAACATGTCACAAATGACCATTGGTGAGGCTTCAATTACAATAACAGCTGAGCAATGAAAAACCCACTGGACTGGTTTCTTTTCCTGGTAGAAAAAAAAAAA
>NW_003859763.1:0-1033 GCF_000181295.1 Otolemur garnettii | reverse complement strand
CTGGGACTACAGGCGCCCACCACAACGCCCGGCTATTTTTTGGTTGCAGCCATTATTGTTGTTTGGCGGGCCCGGGCTGGATTCGAACCGGCCACCTTAGGTGTATGTGGCTGGCGCCTTAGCCACTTGAGCCACAGGCGCTGAGCTGACAAAATTTTTTTTAAAATGTATGCTAAACTAAAATATAATGTATCTGTTATTTTGAGTTTTGCATGTAATTAAAATAGATTTGCAAATATTTTCTGATAGTCATGTTCAGAAAGGCCATCTCTCAAATCTCTGAGTGTTCTGAACTCTGGTGCTTGGCCTTTTGATCCTTAGTCCAGTGGCTAAAACTGAAATAACAAAGTCAGGCGTTCTCTATACTTATGATATTTTGTCCTCCTTGAAGTAAACCAGGAAACTCAGGCACATGAGGCAGAATCAGATCCTAGTGATTACATATCCTTGTTTGTAGAGCAAATGAAAAAATCATTACATGTTTTATTACACTTGAGAATCTACTTACAACTCTATAGTCATCTGAGTTTGGATTTTCCTTTGAAATGAAAGGCCCTGTAATAAAAAATAAAAGAGAGGTATACCGCATTGGAAGAATGATAATGGAACTGTAAAAAAAAAGAAATCAAAATAAATTATGCCATTGTTGTTCCTTAAGATTCATTCAGTATTCACTTAAAAAATAGGATGCAGGGCTCAGCACCTGTAGCTCAAATGACTAAGGCACTAGCCACATACACCAGAGCTGGCAGGTTCAAATCCAGCCTGGGCCCGCCAAACAACAATGACAAATAGCCAGGCATTGTGGTGAGTGCCTGTAGTCCCAGCTACTTGGGAGACTGAGGCAAGAGAATCACTTAAGCCCAGGAGCTAGAGGTTGCTGTGAGCTGTGATGCCACAGCACTCTACCCAGGGGGACAGCTTGAGGCTCTGTCTCAAAAAAAAAAAACTGCAGACCTTCTTCCTGGCTCCATAGCAAGGTATCAGTGATGACACACCCTGCCATTTGGGTGGCAGCTATGAGCTCTTTGTT
>NW_003859762.1:0-1033 GCF_000181295.1 Otolemur garnettii | reverse complement strand
TCAGCTGGAATCTGAGTTGTCACTGAATAGGAAAGAAAGGTGGGTGGCGCCTGTGGCTCAAGGAATGGGGCGCCAGCCCCATATGCTGGAGGTGGTGGGTTCAAACCTAGCCCCATCCCCCTGGGTAGAGTGCCATGGCATCACAGCTCACAGCAACCTCCAACTCCTGGGCTCAAGCGAGTCTCCTGCCTCAGCCTCCCAAGTAGCTGTGACCACAGGCACCCGCCGCAACGCCCGGCCATTTTTTGGTTGCAGCCATCATTGTTTTGGCGAGCCAGGGCTGGGGATTCGAATCCGCCACCTTAGGTGTATGTGGCTGGGGCCTTAGCCGCTTGAGCCACAGGAGCCAAGCCGAGAAAGTTTTTGAGGAGAAAAAAGACTTGTTAGTGAAGGAAGGATGGTGCTGTGTTTTTTTCCCTTTCTAATATCAAGGCTTAGTGTTTTTGTACAAGTATGGGTTTGAGTACTTTTGATTCAGAAGAATAATTACTATAGTGTGGCACAGACTTTATTTACCACCAGTGCCTTTGTAAGGGTTTGGGTTCAGAGAGAAGAGTCATGGAAGTGAGTCAATGACTATGCTGTGAGTAGCTTTTTCTCCCAGTGGTCTACTTTAGGAGAAACCAATTTTCTGCCTTGGCAAAAATAAAAACATTTCTTTCTGTTCTGAAGAAAATAATAGTAGTGAAGAGGGGAGGGAAGAAGAGCCAAGGGAAACATGTCTCTTGATTTTCTGAATATGAAGTGAAGATATTAAGATTACTTCCTTGATTCCTTTTAGTTTCGGAATTCCCAACATTTTGGTAACTAAAACTTCTAAAATGACATTTTTTTATATCTCCTGTTTCATTTGAATTTCCAGTCCTATAAGTGTGACTAATGTTAATATTTAGCTGGCTGTCATTTAGCTTTGAAAGGAGTCAGATACATGTAAAAATACATTTATACCAAGGGCAGTGCCTGTGGCTCAAAGGAATAGGGCACCAGTCCCATATGCTGGAGGTGGCTGGTCTGGCCAAAAAAAAAAAAAAAA
>NW_003859761.1:0-1033 GCF_000181295.1 Otolemur garnettii | reverse complement strand
GCCAGGCATTGTGGCGGGCACCTGTAGTCCCAGCTACTAGGGAGGCTGAGGCAGGAGACTCGCTTGAGCCCAGGAGTTGGAGGTTGCTGTGAGCGGGATGCCATGGCACTCTACCCAGGGGGATAGCTTGAGGCTCTGTCTCAAAAAAAAAAAAAAAAAAAAGAGAGAAATGAATGTCTAGCTCTGTCTGGGGTGCAGCAGGGGCTGAAGGCAGAGAGGGGTGGTCCAGGGATGGGTCGGCAGGGCAGTGGCCCCTTACCAACCTTATAGCCTAGTTAAGATAAAACTAACCAGCAATGGCACATCAAGCCAGTCGGGTCTGTCTCCTCCTCCTGCCCACTGTGGTGGTGCCCTCAGCACCCCTGTAAGCGGCACCTCCTGCTGCACAAGCCTGCCAGGGCCTTAGACCCCACCCCCTGCTGTACCCCAGGACTGTCGCCTGTACAGTGCACATCAAAGATATCGGTGGCCAGAGAGAAACTGACACAGGACTGTGCTTCCAAATGCCTAAAACAGGCTCCTCAGAACGGCAGGACACTAGCCTGAAAAGCATGAATAAGGCTGCAAGGCCTCAGCTCAGGCTCCAAAAAGCAAGTCAATAAAATCTCTGCCACAAGTCTCCCAATGATAAAAAATAAGTATAGAAACTAGTTTTTATGTTTTAAGTCCAAAGACAAAGTACTTGTTGCAGGTTTCAAAATCCAGCTTCAAGGCTGGCCTTGGCCAATAAGATCTGTGGCTAAAAACACCTAGGCCTTCCATGAAAAAAATAAAAGTTACTTGCACAAAAGAGCACATGGGAAATTACTAGAAGTGGGACAAAGGCTGAGTAAACAGAGAAGAAACAGCAAGGAACAAAGACTATGCAATGCCAGACAGGACACTGGCCCAATTTTCTCTCTCTTTTTTTTGAGACAGAGTCTCACTATGTCACCACGGGTAGAGTGCTGTGGTGTCACAGTTCACAGCAACCTCAAACTCTTGGGCTTAAGCGATTTTCTTGCCTCAGCCTCCCAAGTAGCTGGGACTACAG
>NW_003859760.1:0-1033 GCF_000181295.1 Otolemur garnettii | reverse complement strand
TATCCAATAATTTTCATCTCTTACTAAAAACTATTGCTATAATCCCAGTCCTTTTGTCAGTCGCCCTCTATTTCTTTGCTTCCCTGTAGAGCAAAACTCTAAAATTTGTTCATTGACACTTTTCCTCCCTTTTTTTCTTACACTCCCTTTACTCATGTTTTTCTCACCATAATCTCCATATTGAGATCATGTACTTATCTTACTTATTAACAGCACTTGAGAAAACTGATCACTGTCTTCTTGCACAGCAACCTCAAACTCCTGGGCCCAAGCAGTTCTCCTGCCTCAGCCTCCCAAACAACTGGAACCAAAGGTGCCTGCCACAATGCCTGGCTATTTTTTGGTTGCAGTTGTCACTGTTGTCTAGCTGGCCGGGGCTGGTTTTTGAACCCATCAGCCTCAGGGTATGTGGCTGGCACCCTACCCACTGAGCCATGGGCGCCGCCCTGCTTCCTTTAGTTTTTAACTAGTTACGTTAACAATTTCATGTATAGTCTTTATGAATATGTAGGCAAATATTTTAATTTTAAAGTATTTAGGTAGTATTTATCCTTTAGGTGTTAAATTCTGAATTTTAAATATAATTTAAAACCCCTTACTTCTTTCCTGGTTCTTACAGCAGCTTCTTGCAAAATCCGAGAAACTGTTTCTTTCATCTTCTTTATATATTCTTCTTTTTGCTTCTCCTCAAGCAGAGCCTTCAGAAAAGAGTCATTTCATGTTATAGGTTATATTAGTAAAGATAATAATGGGTAAAATAGCCACTTTTCTTTAGCAACCTCAAACGCTTGGACTCAAGTGATCCTCTTGCCTCAGCCTTCCAAGTAACTGGGACTACTGGAGCCCAAGACAAGGCCTGGCTCATCAAGCAGAGCCTTCAGAAAAGAGTCATTTCATGTTATAGGTTATATTAGTAAAGATAATAATGGGTAAAATAGTTGTTTAACAAAATGAACTTGGCAACTGTATGGAACTCAGAGAAGGCAAAGACCCAGAAAAATGCTTGGCACGTAGAAAGTGCTCAACAAATACT
>NW_003859759.1:0-1033 GCF_000181295.1 Otolemur garnettii | reverse complement strand
TCCCCAGCCCGGGCCCGCCAAACAACAATGATGGCTGCAACCAAAAAATGGCCGGACATTGTGGCAGGTGCCTGTTGTCCCAGCTACTTGGGAGGATGAGATAATAGACTCACTTGAGCCCAGGAGTTGGAGGTTGCTGTGAGCTGTGATGCCATAGCACTCTACCCAGGGGGATAGCTTGAGGCTCTGTCTAAAAAAGAAAATAAAAGAAAACAGCAAGTCAAATCCCTCTAATTGGGAATTTACATGCTCAAGTCCAGAGAAAATGCATCCATAGAAAAAGTTTGAGAGATGTCAGAATTTCTAACCACATCGACCGATAAAGTGCTCTCCTTTTACAAAGCCAAGCAATAGAGACATGGAGGGCTATCTGCCTTTTAAATACATGGGTCCCAACAGAAAGTTACACGGCACATTTTTAAAAAAATGAAGAAAGAAAAGAAAAAACCAGAGGAATGGGATTCAAAGGCAAGCAGAGGCAGTAATCTCCAGAAACTGAACCTAAAGAAACAGAGATACATAAATTGTTTGACAAAGAATTCAAAATAACCATCTTAAAGAGGCTCAATGAGCCCAGGAAAATGATGCATGAACAAAATGAGAATATCAACAAAGATAAAATACTTAAAAGAACCAAGTAGAAACTATGGAACTGAAGAATACAATAACTGAATTAAAAAAACACACGAAAGGATTCAACATCAGAATTGGTCAAGCAAAAGAATCAGAAAACATAAAGATGAGTCATTTGAAATTATCCAATCAGAAGAAAAAGGAGTTATGAGACACCAAAAAGTTGACCAATATATACATTATAGAAGTTCCAAAACAAGGAAAAAGAAAAAGAGAAAGATAATATGCGCAGAGCTTATCTGAAAAAATGATGGCTGAAAACTTCCCAAGCTGAAGAAGTAAATGCATATTAGATTTAAGAAGCTTAATGGGGCTCAGCGCCTATAGCTCAACCGGCTAAGGCGCCAGCCACGTACACCTAAGGTGGCGGGTTCGAATCCCCAGCCCGGACCCGCCAAAC
>NW_003859758.1:0-1033 GCF_000181295.1 Otolemur garnettii | reverse complement strand
TTTTTTTTTTTTTTTTGGCCAGACCAGCCACCTCCAGCATATGGGACTGGTGCCCTATTCCTTTGAGCCACAGGCACTGCCCTTGGTATAAATGTATTTTTACATGTATCTGACTCCTTTCAAAGCTAAATGACAGCCAGCTAAATATTAACATTAGTCACACTTATAGGACTGGAAATTCAAATGAAACAGGAGATATAAAAAAATGTCATTTTAGAAGTTTTAGTTACCAAAATGTTGGGAATTCCGAAACTAAAAGGAATCAAGGAAGTAATCTTAATATCTTCACTTCATATTCAGAAAATCAAGAGACATGTTTCCCTTGGCTCTTCTTCCCTCCCCTCTTCACTACTATTATTTTCTTCAGAACAGAAAGAAATGTTTTTATTTTTGCCAAGGCAGAAAATTGGTTTCTCCTAAAGTAGACCACTGGGAGAAAAAGCTACTCACAGCATAGTCATTGACTCACTTCCATGACTCTTCTCTCTGAACCCAAACCCTTACAAAGGCACTGGTGGTAAATAAAGTCTGTGCCACACTATAGTAATTATTCTTCTGAATCAAAAGTACTCAAACCCATACTTGTACAAAAACACTAAGCCTTGATATTAGAAAGGGAAAAAAACACAGCACCATCCTTCCTTCACTAACAAGTCTTTTTTCTCCTCAAAAACTTTCTCGGCTTGGCTCCTGTGGCTCAAGCGGCTAAGGCCCCAGCCACATACACCTAAGGTGGCGGATTCGAATCCCCAGCCCTGGCTCGCCAAAACAATGATGGCTGCAACCAAAAAATGGCCGGGCGTTGCGGCGGGTGCCTGTGGTCACAGCTACTTGGGAGGCTGAGGCAGGAGACTCGCTTGAGCCCAGGAGTTGGAGGTTGCTGTGAGCTGTGATGCCATGGCACTCTACCCAGGGGGATGGGGCTAGGTTTGAACCCACCACCTCCAGCATATGGGGCTGGCGCCCCATTCCTTGAGCCACAGGCGCCACCCACCTTTCTTTCCTATTCAGTGACAACTCAGATTCCAGCTGA
>NW_003859757.1:0-1033 GCF_000181295.1 Otolemur garnettii | reverse complement strand
TTGGTGGGTAGGCATCAACCTGGAAAATGTCCACCCCCTCCTCTATCCTTATGAATAAAATCCCCCAGGAGCAGTTTTCTCAGGTAGAAAGGCCCCTCACTGTCCTAACGCAAAGGGCCGCATTAACTCTTTGGCCATGTATCATCATATAGTAGACAGGGACCCGGGTTGGCTTTCCCTTCCATAAGGCATCATGCAGGTCTACCACCCTGACCTGTGAACTGGATCTAGTGGGTGAGAACTATTCACTATTCACACCTCAGACTTACAGGTCAGACATCTGCATGGCAGAAGGTGGAAAATAAGTCCATCTAAATCCAGGGGTCTTTTACCTCAATGGAATACGTAATGTGAAGGATAAGTTGTTCTATCTGGCCCCTTCTACAACAGGAAAAGAGGTCCCATGCTGTGAGTCCTAGCTGGATTCTGGAGGCAATATAATCCACATCTGGGCATGACCTGAACAGTCCCTAGTTGTGAGTGGGGCCCAGAACAGGTGAAAGCCACAGGTTCAGGCTGCTGTGCAGATGGCTGTTCCATCTGAACCATATGATCCTGCAGATCTAATGGTGTGCAAAATGGCTGTGGCAGCCAGGATGTCACATGGCATCTCAGGCAGGCCTCTGGAGATAATGACACAGGCCATTAGGCTTTTGGAGCCAAGCCCTGTATTCATCTCCAGGTAACTACTTACCTTTTGAATGACAGCTGTGTGCTGCCGCTGGGTCTTAGTATAAACTGTACACTTGACCATGGGCAACTAATTCACTCATGAACTCAGTTGCCTATCATGGACTCATCATTATCTGACCCACCAAACCATAAATTGGGGCATGCTCCATCATCAAACACTCGAGTGGCAATACCCCTTCATACAGGAAAGTGGTGTAGAGATAGTCAGGCCTGCCTGGAGCAGAAGCACAAGTTACATAGAGAAGTGGCCACAGTCCCTTCCCAGTGCACTGCCCCTGTCTCCCAGCCTCAGGGAGAGTTCCTCCAGCCAGGGAGCAGGGTCAGAGAAGACTCAGGGCTG
>NW_003859756.1:0-1033 GCF_000181295.1 Otolemur garnettii | reverse complement strand
AAAGCAGGTGGAAAAACAAGGTTGGCATGCAATGCCACATCCAGGAAGACATCTATTTTGTGTTTTAAGGAATCGTTTCCTGAAAGAACTTTTCTGAGAACCTCCCTAGATGCTTTAATATCTTTGTTAGGATGTTGGAGTATGAGTTCTTCAAAGGCAATGACCAAAGACATGAACAGTTTCTTTTTCTTTTCTCTTCTTTTCTTTTCTTTTCTTTTGCTAGAATGGTAGAGGTAGAGAAGCTTCTATGAGTATGGCTCTACCACAGGTCACTACTACAAACTACTCACAACATTTAAAAACAGCTCCTTAAATTGGCTGGAGAGAAACCAAAAGCAGACAAAAATTGAAAGTGAGTCAAAACTGAGAGGAAGAAAATGGAATTAAGTAGCCGCCCCATTGATAAGGCTTTTGGCCTGAAGGCACACCCCAGTCAGACTAAATCTTGGATAGAAACCCCTCTAGTGTACTGGTTTTAAGACCCAGAGGACAGAGTCTAGAACTACCAAATCAGATAAAAATAGGAGGGGAAATCAGGGAAATGAGAAACTACAGAGGGTGGAGCATCAAATTTTTGGGAAAATCTCAGGATGCCCCAGAATTATGCATGGCTGGGACAAACTCCCAGTTTCCCCTCTGAGGCTAAAATAACTGAACAGAAAATTTTAGGAGCTACCCATGGGAGGAGGGACAAAAACTAGATTTGAGTCTTACTAACTTAACTACTGATAAAACAAGCAAAGAAATCAATAGAGAAATAACAGAATCCAGTTTCTATCGTGTATTCTTTTTTCTAATATCCAGGATATAATCCCAGATGACTAGATACATAGTCAAGAGGAAAGGCAATTAAAGAAACCAATCCTAAAATGACCCAGATGTCAGAATTAGCTAATAAAGATGTTAATGTAGCTATTTTAACTATGCTCAATAATTTACAGGTGCAAGTGTTTGTGCTGAATGGATATATGGGAAATCTCAGCAGATAGGTGGTAACTCTAAAAATGAACTAAATCTAAATTCTTGGAATGAG
>NW_003859755.1:0-1034 GCF_000181295.1 Otolemur garnettii | reverse complement strand
CATCTCTCTAATGAGACCTGGATCCTTTTGTTAGAAAACAGTATTTACAAGTTTAGAACTGAGTGCTAGCAATTACCTTTTTTTTTTTTTTTTTTGAGACAGAGTCTCAAGCTGTCACCCTGGGTAGAGTGCCATGATGTCATAGCTCACAGCAACCTCCAACTCTTGGGCTCAAGTGATCCTCTTGCCTTAGTACTTCTATTTTTAGTAGAGATGGGGTCTCACTTTTGCTCAGGCTGGTCTCAAACTGGTTAGCTCAGGCAATCCACCTGCCTCAGCCTCCCAGAGTACTAGGATTACAGGCATGAGCCACTGTGTCCAGCAGACCTTATTGCTACGCAGTATCCTGCTTATGGCTCTTTCAGAGAACAAAGCTTTTTTTCCCTGAAATCACAAATTCATACTGATAACTTCCCTATTCAACTCCTTCCATTCCTTATATCTTCCTTCTGCCATGGTGAAAGCTCTGCTTCCTAACAATATATTTGCAGACGTTTTATCCAACAATACACGTGATAAGGTTTCAGAATAATACCAATACCACTATCCTGGTGCTGGTGTCCTGGAAAACTTGCACGCGAGCACACACACGCATACACAGGCAATGGCTTAAACCATAAGTTAGTCAGAGTCTTGGCTGAATGCCTTGTGTGATCCTACTGGACACAAAAGGATGGGAGGCCTGTATTAAGTTGCTATTAGGCCACCTCCTGCTTGCCTCTCCATCTCACCTGAGAGGCTGTCATGAGGCAGTTTCTCATCAACTCCCAGTTTCTGCTTCACCTCTCTCAGAGTAGAGCTGCAGAATATAAAACCACTTGGCTGGCTCAGCGCCTGTGGCTCAAGTGGCTAAGGCGCCAGCCACATACACCTAAGATGGCAGGTTCGAATCCAGCCTGGCCCTGCCAAAACAACAATGACGGTTGCAACCAAAAAATAGCCAGGCGCTGTGGCGGGTGCCTGTGGTCCCAGCTACTTGGGAGGCTGAGGCAGGAGACTCGCTTGAGCCCAGGAGTTGGAGGTTGCTGTGAGCT
>NW_003859754.1:0-1034 GCF_000181295.1 Otolemur garnettii | reverse complement strand
AAAAAAGAACAACAGCCAAGGACTGCAGATGGACTCTAGGAGCTACAAAATAAAATACAAGGAAATGGTTTTACCCTGAAGCCTCCAGGAGAGATACACCCCCGACAAATTCTTGATTTTAGACTTCTGAACTCTAGAACAGTAAAGGGGAAATCATTGTATTGCATTAAGGCACTGATTTGTAGTAATTTGCTAGAGTAGTAATAGGAAGGTAATACAGTCACCTTTGAAGAGGAGAGTGAGGTAGAGATGGGGAGGTTATTTTGGTGGCTAGTAAAACCCAATCTCTTGATGAATGGTGGTTGCATGAGGGTATACTTTGTGCAAATCCATCCAGCTGTGTAATTTTGATTGGTGCACTTCTCTTCAATTAAAACAATTTTTAAAATATTTAATTAAAGTGTTTACACAAAAATGATTTTCCAGGAAAAATAGTAATAAAACTGAAGACTTAGAAAGAATCGCAAAAAATTACAAAGGTAACAATAATAACAATGGTTTATCCCTAAATAATAAACCAGGCAAAGATACTTTGAACAGAGTTTTTTACAACTTTACAAAGAGAGACAATTCCTATGATATTTAACTTGTCTCAAGCTATAGAGAAAAATACCATTTTGAACATTTTTGTTATGAATTGTGTTTTAAAATAGGCAAGTACAGAAAAATGTTAAAACAGACATTCAATCTATATTTACACCCAGTAACAGATGTCAGCATTTAGCCATATCCTTGCTAACACTTGATATTCTCAAACTTTTATAATTTTTCAGTCTGCTTAGTGTAAAATAGTATTTAATTGTTATTTGAAGTTGTATGTTGCTGATTTTTTTTTTTTTTTTTTACTAAATTTGAGTGAGTTCTTAGATGGTTACCAGGTTTAGGTTTCCTGTGCGTCTCTATGTATATATCATTTGTTCTTTGTCCTATTTCTTTCTTTCTTCTCTATTGTTCTGAACATAAATTCTGGATACCACTCTTTAACAGAGATATTTGTAGTAACTATCTTTCCTATCATTTGTCTTTAGATTTTA
>NW_003859753.1:0-1034 GCF_000181295.1 Otolemur garnettii | reverse complement strand
GGGTTTGAAACTGTTCTCATGCATCCTCATGGCTTGTTCTCATAAACTCGGCTTCTACCATTTTATTAGAGCATGCCTCTGAAAAAAGCCCTTCTAGCAAATCTGCTCTGTGTTAATTATCTCCTCTCCCCGTGGCACACATGCTATTTCTTGAATGTTTCCATCGACATCTCTGGGACATTCAATGCCCAGTACATCTCTCTCACTTTTCTACTATAGACCTTATCACATATGTGTTAAAAAAAATTCTGTTACCTTTTCTATTACCAGTAAAATATTATTTTAAAAATCTTCTGTGTGGACCCATTAAATAATATTTTTCACACTGATTCCATCTTCTAGGCAGTCTTTTTAGTACCACAGACAACAGTATTTTTTCAAACATCCTGTTTCTCTTTTAGACTCTTACCTATTTGTTTTCAATATCATTTTCTCTTTTTTTCAAGCCGTCTTGGGCCTCATTCTTGTAGAAAAGTCTTTGGGAATTGTGTTCCTGTGCCCTGATAAAGTACAGAGCATTTCAATTTTAGTCCTTTTGTTGTAAAAAGCTACTCAAAAAAAAAAAAATGCATCAAGGCTGAAATGTCCCCATCGTCTTTAAGACATCAGGTAAAATAGTGAGCATGATGGCTTGATTTCTAATTGAGTGAATTCACTTTTCTACACTTCAGATTCCTCTTTTTTGTACTAAGCTGTAAGAGCCAGGTGCCTATCCAGGTGAGCCACAGAGGTTCCCAGAGACCCTGTCCTCTCTGTCTTTGTGTCCCAATCATCTGCTGTGCCTGACAATTTGTTCCAACCACTGCCCTTTCACTGAAATGCTTTCCCGTTCATTCCATTTGGATAAACACATTGGTCAGAGTTTGGACCTCCCCATGCTTGATTCTTAGCAGTTGTCCCCGTGGCCTACACCTTCTTTGACATCTCCTCAGCCCTCTATGATGACTCTTTCTATTTCTCCTTAGCTGCCTGGATTTTTCTTTCAAGGCTCTGTCCTAAACTTTTGTTCTTCTTTTTTATATGCTCTATCGTTT
>NW_003859752.1:0-1034 GCF_000181295.1 Otolemur garnettii | reverse complement strand
AGCTCACAGCAACCTCCAACTCCTGGGCTCAAGCGAGTCTCCTGCCTCAGCCTCCCAAGTAGCTGGGACCACAGGCACCCGCCACAGCGCCTGGCTATTTTTTGGTTGCAACCGTCATTGTTGTTTTGGCAGGGCCAGGCTGGATTCGAACCTGCCATCTTAGGTGTATGTGGCTGGCGCCTTAGCCACTTGAGCCACAGGCGCTGAGCCAGCCAAGTGGTTTTATATTCTGCAGCTCTACTCTGAGAGAGGTGAAGCAGAAACTGGGAGTTGATGAGAAACTGCCTCATGACAGCCTCTCAGGTGAGATGGAGAGGCAAGCAGGAGGTGGCCTAATAGCAACTTAATACAGGCCTCCCATCCTTTTGTGTCCAGTAGGATCACACAAGGCATTCAGCCAAGACTCTGACTAACTTATGGTTTAAGCCATTGCCTGTGTATGCGTGTGTGTGCTCGCGTGCAAGTTTTCCAGGACACCAGCACCAGGATAGTGGTATTGGTATTATTCTGAAACCTTATCACGTGTATTGTTGGATAAAACGTCTGCAAATATATTGTTAGGAAGCAGAGCTTTCACCATGGCAGAAGGAAGATATAAGGAATGGAAGGAGTTGAATAGGGAAGTTATCAGTATGAATTTGTGATTTCAGGGAAAAAAAGCTTTGTTCTCTGAAAGAGCCATAAGCAGGATACTGCGTAGCAATAAGGTCTGCTGGACACAGTGGCTCATGCCTGTAATCCTAGTACTCTGGGAGGCTGAGGCAGGTGGATTGCCTGAGCTAACCAGTTTGAGACCAGCCTGAGCAAAAGTGAGACCCCATCTCTACTAAAAATAGAAGTACTAAGGCAAGAGGATCACTTGAGCCCAAGAGTTGGAGGTTGCTGTGAGCTATGACATCATGGCACTCTACCCAGGGTGACAGCTTGAGACTCTGTCTCAAAAAAAAAAAAAAAAAAGGTAATTGCTAGCACTCAGTTCTAAACTTGTAAATACTGTTTTCTAACAAAAGGATCCAGGTCTCATTAGAGAGATG
>NW_003859751.1:0-1034 GCF_000181295.1 Otolemur garnettii | reverse complement strand
ACAACAATGATGGCTGCAACCAAAAAATAGCCGGGCATTGTGGCGGGCACCTGTGGTCCCAGCTACTTGGGAGGCTGAGGCAGGAGACTCGCTTGAGCTCCTATGTCACCAACAAATAATTAGAAAACTAATTTTTTTAAAAAGGCATTATTTGCAATAGTATCATAAAATATAAGTTATCAGGAAAAGTCTAACAAAAGATGCCAATGCTTTTATGGCAAAATTATAAACTTTTAATGAAAGAGATAAAGACTTAAATATGTAGAGAAAGATACCATTTTTGTGGATTAAAAGGGAAGGTGTTTTGCAGAACTTGATAACCTGTAAAATGTATATTGTCAGTGCAAATGGCCAAGGACAGCCAACACACTTCAGTGTCTAAGTGAGGTCTTGCTTTATTTACTATCCAGATTTAATTCATGAGGTCTAATATAATTAAGGTGATGTGGTATTAGAACGTACAGAGACAAAATGGTCAATGGAACAGAGGTGATGATCTAGAAAAAGAGACCCCATTATGTACAGAAACTCAATATATGACAGAGGTGGTATTTCAGATCAGTGAAAAAAAAATAAAATGGTGAAAAACATGGTGTTGGAACAATGGAACATCTGTGTCAGAAAAAATGAAATTGACTCCCATATCATACCAAAGACAACAAAGTTTTAGATAGGATAGTCTTCATGAAAAGACCAGAAAGGCTTTCTTAAACTAGATATAAAAAGCACGAACCATAAAGGAAAAGACAGACAAATTCAACTATATTTCCAAAGCACCATAAAGAGAGAGAAAATACTGTCTATAGAAAGAATTTATTTATTTCTAACATGTGTGAGAAAGAAAAGCATCCAGAGGCTCGGCGCCTGTGGCTCAAGTGGCTAAGGCACCAGCCACATACACCTAAGGTGGCGGGTTCGAATCCAGCCCAGGCCCGCCAAACAACAATGATGGCTGCAACTGAAAAAAAATAGCCAGGCGTTGTGGCGGGTGCCTATGGTCCCAGCAACTTGGGAGGCAGAGGCAGGAGACTCGT
>NW_003859750.1:0-1034 GCF_000181295.1 Otolemur garnettii | reverse complement strand
GCTATTTATCAACAGTATCAAAATCAAAGGACACTCGCTTAACACTACAGACCAGTGATTCCCAAAGCTGGTCTGCAAAACAATACCTACATTTGTAGAACCTCGGAGGAACGGAAAGAACTTATTTGAATATTTTATAAAGTTAAATCTATCCAATTTAAAGGCTTGACCTTTATTCTAAGATTATGCCTTTCCTATTCTTTTGGTATTCAAATGACCTTTCTTTACAAAATGCTGAAAATTTTTTAAATTACATCTGTAAAAAGCAAACATATGTGCACCACGACTCCAAACCTTCTGGACCTTTCTGCATCTCCAGCATCCCAACACCCCCCCCCCTTCCAGTTGCTCAGGCAAAAATAAAAATAAATACTAAAATAAAATCTAGTGCCGTTCTTGACTCCTCTTTTACACCTCACTTCCAGACCATGAGCATATCCTGTCAGCTTTGTATACAAAACACGTCGCTGTTCAAACACCCCATTTCTCACTGCCACTGAGTCACCATCATTGCTTCCCTGGCCCCCTGCAACAGCCTCCTAACTGGGCTCCCTGCCTCAGCCCCTGCCACCAGCAGTCTACCCTCAACACAGCAGCCAAACAATCCCACCAAAACCGAGGCTGTGTCCTGTCAATCCTCTGCTTAAAACCCTTCGTAAGTCTCCATCAATGAGAGGACAGCCAGCTGCTGCCCTGATGTGTCTGTCCGAGCTCATCCCTGCTCCTCTACTCCTGCTCACTCCCTGCTGGACCTTGTGGCCTTCAGCCTTTGCCCCTGCTGCCTCTTTGGCCCACAATGTCTCCCCCAGACATCAGCATGATTAGTGACTGTACTTCTTCAGGTCATTACTCAAAATTCATCTTTTTCTGTGTGACTTTGGAATAAGCAAAAATTTCTTAAAACAGGACAACATTAAGAGAGTTGAAAAAGACAGGACAGCAGAGTGGGAGGACATACTCTGATGCACACAAGCAACAGAGCACTCATCTGGAATTTAAAAAAATACTCCTACAAATAGGGAAAGTGGCATCTG
>NW_003859749.1:0-1034 GCF_000181295.1 Otolemur garnettii | reverse complement strand
GCTCGCCACAATGCCCGGCTATTTTTTGGTTGCAGCCTGACGTCATTGTTTAGCGGGCCCAAGGTGGATCCGAACCCGCCAATTCAGGCGTATGTGGCTGGTACCTTAGCCGCTTGAGCCACAGGGGCTGAGCCCAGCCTTGGGCAATTCTAACAACTTTAATCAGACTTTTCACTTTGGTCTTCCTAGTTCTATGCAGCAAGAAGCACTTTTTTAAAAAATGGAAACATGAGTTTCACTGTCACCTGGGAGAGTCCAGTGGTGTCATCACAGCTCACCACCTCAAACTCTTGGGCTCAAATGATCTTCCTGCCTCAGCCTCCTGAGTAGCTGGGAGTATAGACACAACCATGTCTATTTCTAGTAGAGACCAGGTCTTGCTCTTGCTTACACTAGTCTTCAACTCCTGAGCTCAAATGATTCTGACTCAGCCTACCAAAGTACTAAGATTACAGGCATAAGGAGCACTCTAAATTCCCTTTTCTATCAACAAGTTTCAGGTCTTTTACACAGCTGGGAGTGGTGGCTCACGCCTGTAATCCTAACTAATCTGCGAGGGCAAGGCAGGTGGATTGCCTGAGCTCATGAGTTTGAGATCAGCCTGAGCCAGAGTGAGACCTCACCTTTAAAAATAGCTAGGCATTGTGGTGGGCACCTACAGTCCCAGCTACTTGGGAGGCTGAGACAAGAGAATCGCTTGACCAAGAGTTTGAGTTTGCTATGAGCTGTGATGCCATGGCACTCTACTTGAGGGCAGCAAAGTGAGACTATGTCTCAAAAACAAAAACAAAAAAACCAAGATCCTGGTCTTTGGCCTTCACTCATGGTAATTGCACTTCTTGTGGCTACAGCCTACCACTGCACCAAGAACTGTTAAATTACCTTTGGAAGAACACATTCATTCAAGTCTTTCCCTCTGACAACACTCTGAATGGTTATAAAGATTATATACCATGGTTGAGGGTATCTAAAGAGTTCCTCAAGGGTCTAAGATAAAATAAGCCAGAAACAGCGGTTTGCTGCATTAGCAGCAT
>NW_003859748.1:0-1034 GCF_000181295.1 Otolemur garnettii | reverse complement strand
TAACAGCTCACAGCAACCTCCAACTCCTGGGCTCAAGCAAGTCTCCTGCCTTTGCCTCCCAAGTAGCTGGGACCACAGGCACCTGCCACAAGGCCTGGCTATTTTTTTGTTGTTGCAGCCATCATTGTTGTTTGGCCGGCCCAGGCTGGATTCGAACCCGCCACATTAGGTGTATGTGGCTGGTGCCTTAGCCACTTGAGCCACAGGCGCCGAGCCTAGTTCTCTCTTTTTTACAGACAAGTTCTCATTGTGTTGCCCAGGCTGCTGTAGAACTGTTGGTCTCAGGCGATCCTCCTGCCTGGGCTCCCAAAGTTCTGGACTTCCCAGTCCTGAGCCACTGTGTATGTCTCTATGTACTTTTTACTTTGGCTATTCATTGTCTTTTTAAAAATAACCTTTGTAATAAATTGACAGTGGTTAAGTGAACTATTTTCCTGGGTTCTGTGATCTGTTCTAGCAAATTATCAGACCTAGGGAGGGAGTCATCAGAACCTCTGATTTGTGGACAGAAGTTGTGGCTAACCTAGGGACCTACTATTAATGCTAGGCTGAGCCTTTAAACTCTGGGGTTGGTACTAACTGTGGGTGGTGGTAGAACTGAATTGGATTGTAGGGTGGACACCCACCCAGCTGGTGTTGGAGATTTGGTTGGTATGGGAAAAACCATACTCATCTGGTCACAGAACTGTTGAGGGTGAGTGTATAGATGAAAAAAATAGTTGGTTGCCCTGTACTCAGCTTAATTGATACATTTTGTTTCCTTCTAAGAAGAAAGACATAACTTGTATTGAAACTTCTGGATAGCCAAACCTGCTAGAATTCAGTCTCCTCAATCATGCAGTTGGTTGTTGAAAAGAAAAGGCCGTACCTGCCCTCCCACCTGCAAAAGGGGTCGGGCTGAGCAGCCTGTACTGTGTGAAGATTGGCGCAGAGGAGCTGAGTCGCAGGAATAAAGTTCCAGTCTTCTCCGGTTTAGCCCAGGGATCTGTGAGAGGCCTACAAGTCGCAGGAATAAAGTTCCAGTCTTCTCCGGT
>NW_003859747.1:0-1034 GCF_000181295.1 Otolemur garnettii | reverse complement strand
TAATTCTTAGCATGTTGCATGTAATAACTCATTTAATCCATCTAATAACACTACTAGGTATATACTGAAATTATTATTCCCATTTTGAATGAGAACCTGAATTACAGAAGGGTTATGTGATCTGCCAAGGTTATTCAGCCAGGATCTAATCCAAGCAGTCTGTCTTATATCCAGTGTTTTTGTCCACTGTGCAAAATGGCTTTCCAAGAGATGCTAATTATTTTAGAAATAAGAGCAGAGTAACTTCCAGGAGACTAGATATAATATTGTAATGGTGGGCTAAGTTCAGTGTTGTCTTCTTAATGAAAACGTTATTCTCTAAGTCATACCTGAATCCAGGGCCAGTCTTAGAGGCTCCAACGTTCGTGAAATACCATATATAAAATACTCTGGAGGTCTGTTATCCAGATTGTGCTCTCTGTGTGTCCCCAGGTACCTGGGAATCATAGGAAAAATTAAGGAAAATAATTACCTTAAAATTAGATGAATTAGCATTTTATTTGTTTGAATAGCATCACATGAAAAATGTGGGCTTAAAAGTCTGTGTGTGTGTGTGTTTATATAAATATATGGGGGAAACCCAACAAAGTAAATTAATACTGTAAGTAAATTCTAATGAGGCCGTTTAGCATATAGAAAAGTAACATAAATATAGGAAGTAGAGGTCCTTATATTAGTCACAGATTGGTTAAAATCTTATTTCTGACCCTCTAAAGAAGATTACTAGTCGTGATACTTGATCCCTTAGTACAAATCTATCCCTGCCCGTCCCTGCCCGTCCCTTCCTGTTCATTCTCCGGTGGGTTAGCAGCTTCCCACTGACGTCCCCTTCTATGTGTCTCTCAAGTAGACACCTGCTCTAACTCTGGCTACAACTCCATGTCTTAGCTTCTTAGCTATTAGTACATACTTTGTGGTCAGATTTTACTTCTCTAGATCTTCCTATCTTCTGTAAAAATTTTTTAGGAACGCAGAATGATACGATGCCTCTTAGCAATTTTTACATCAAGTTACACATAGAAAAAGAAAACATT
>NW_003859746.1:0-1034 GCF_000181295.1 Otolemur garnettii | reverse complement strand
ACGAGTCTCCTGCCTCTGCCTCCCAAGTTGCTGGGACCATAGGCACCCGCCACAACGCCTGGCTATTTTTTTTCAGTTGCAGCCATCATTGTTGTTTGGCGGGCCTGGGCTGGATTCGAACCCGCCACCTTAGGTGTATGTGGCTGGTGCCTTAGCCACTTGAGCCACAGGCGCCGAGCCTCTGGATGCTTTTCTTTCTCACACATGTTAGAAATAAATAAATTCTTTCTATAGACAGTATTTTCTCTCTCTTTATGGTGCTTTGGAAATATAGTTGAATTTGTCTGTCTTTTCCTTTATGGTTCGTGCTTTTTATATCTAGTTTAAGAAAGCCTTTCTGGTCTTTTCATGAAGACTATCCTATCTAAAACTTTGTTGTCTTTGGTATGATATGGGAGTCAATTTCATTTTTTCTCACACAGATGTTCCATTGTTCCAACACCATGTTTTTCACCATTTTATTTTTTTTTCACTGATCTGAAATACCACCTCTGTCATATATTGAGTTTCTGTACATAATGGGGTCTCTTTTTCTAGATCATCACCTCTGTTCCATTGACCATTTTGTCTCTGTACGTTCTAATACCACATCACCTTAATTATATTAGACCTCATGAATTAAATCTGGATAGTAAATAAAGCAAGACCTCACTTAGACACTGAAGTGTGTTGGCTGTCCTTGGCCATTTGCACTGACAATATACATTTTACAGGTTATCAAGTTCTGCAAAACACCTTCCCTTTTAATCCACAAAAATGGTATCTTTCTCTACATATTTAAGTCTTTATCTCTTTCATTAAAAGTTTATAATTTTGCCATAAAAGCATTGGCATCTTTTGTTAGACTTTTCCTGATAACTTATATTTTATGATACTATTGCAAATAATGCCTTTTTAAAAAAATTAGTTTTCTAATTATTTGTTGGTGACATAGGAGCTCAAGCGAGTCTCCTGCCTCAGCCTCCCAAGTAGCTGGGACCACAGGTGCCCGCCACAATGCCCGGCTATTTTTTGGTTGCAGCCATCATTGTTGT
>NW_003859745.1:0-1035 GCF_000181295.1 Otolemur garnettii | reverse complement strand
TCTCTAGATGGGAGTAGGTGAGTCCTGAGCACTGGAACACACACATCTTTTTCAACTTACAGTAATATATTTCTTGGGTTAAAAACCTAGCTTTGAGTTAAATGGGGGTAGGTTTATAGATGTTTATGGGGAAACATTCTCTCTTGCTTCTTTGGGCCCTTTCTCTTTTGAAATTGGCCATTTTTAGTTGGGTTCCTTATAGGGTGTATGGAAGTCCCAGATTTAGTGTTTCTTTCTGATTTATTCCTGCAAGTAAAGCAGTTAAACTCTCAACAGTATAACAGAGCTGATTAAGACCAAAGTAATTGGCTCGGCGCCTGTGGCTCAAGTGGCTAAGGTGCCAGCCACCTACACCTAAGGTGGTAGGTTTGAGTCCAGCCCAGGCCCCCCAAACAACAATGATGGCTGCAACCAAAAAATAGCCAGGCATTGTGGCGGGCGCCTGTGGTCCCAGCTACTTGGGAGGCTAAGGCAGGAGACGCACTTGAGCCCAGGAGTTGGAGGTTGATGTGAGCTGTGATGCCACGGCACTCTACCCAGGGGGACAGCTTGAGGCTCTGTCTCAAAAAAAAAAAAAAAAAAAATTTGCAATTTATGCTTAACATTGTAGTCAAGGGAATGGTGATTTTTCTTTGTCCTTTACTTGGATATAATGACATGGTTATTTTTAATTTGCAAGGCATCTCATGCTTCTTAATAATTGCCATTTTGTCTCACTACTTTTGTGTCAAAGGTAGAGGAGGTCAGTCAGCCTTGCGTTTTGCCCGTTTAAGAATGGAAAAGCGACATAACTATGTTCGGAAAGTAGCAGAGACTGCTGTGCAGCTGTTTATTTCTGGAGACAAAGTGAATGTGGCTGGTCTCGTTTTAGCTGGATCAGCTGACTTTAAAACTGAACTAAGTCAATCTGATATGTTTGATCAGGTAAGTGAGGAGTAGCTCTCCATTGTGTATGTCTCTAGATGGGAGTAGGTGAGTCCTGAGCACTGGAACACACACCACTTGACCATCTTAATCATTTTTAAATGTACAGTT
>NW_003859744.1:0-1035 GCF_000181295.1 Otolemur garnettii | reverse complement strand
AGGGAAGTCTGCAAACCCCTAACAGGTATGCTGGTCTGAGCTCAACCAGAACTCCTTTCCTGTGTGTCTGCCACCCCCATCGCACTGTCTGGGTGTCTGAGATGTCTCCTGAGCCCAGTGTCTAGCACAGGGCTTGGAACATACTAGGTCCAGAGTGAATGAACATGGAAAGTCCCTGTCTCTACCTCTGCTCACTCAGACCCTTCCCACTTCTGCTCTTGTGTCCACCCAGGTGCTGGAAATCTCTTTCCTGCAGAGGTTAAAATAACAGCTCTCTGTCCTGGCTGCAGAGTGGAATCACCAGGTAAGTTTTTTAAAAAGTCAGGTGCTAAGGCCACAGTGAGAGAGATCCTGAGGTAATTGGTCCAGGCAGGACCTTGGCATTAGTATTTTCTAAAGCTTCCAAGGAAAGAACATTGTATCCTTTATCTCAGCAGGCAAACCTGGGGCTGAAAGCAGCCTTGGAAGTCTGGACTCCCAGTGAGGCCAAAACGGCCTGCCACAAAGTCTCTGGATGTCCCTAGATCTGCACTTAATGTGCAGAACACTCAATACCTAAAAGCCGGTTGGAGACAGAGGCCTCATGACCTTCATACAGTGGATAAGGCAGTCAGGACTGGGGCAGGGTAGTGGCTGGACACTGATAGAAACAGAAAGGGGTTCCCGAGATACTCCAGGCCCCAACTTCAGGCTCTTAGTGTGACCTTCAGGGCTGAGTCCCAAATGACCCTTCCAGACCCTCCAAAGCCTCTGTTCCCTGTCTCTAGGGAAGCCTGTGGAGCCAGGGACAGAGTTTGCCCTACCTACTGGACCATCCACAAGCCTTGAAGTGAATAGAACTAAGCTCCACTATCAGCACAATGCTTTATAACCACGGGAACTCAGGCAAGTCATTCAGCCGCTCAGAGCCTGATTACTCACCTGTAAAATGAAAATAATAAAACCCTGCCCACTGCATGGAGCTATGAGAAGGCTTCAGTGTGGCAATGTCTGTCCAGAATCTACCATGTTCAAAGTTAATTCTCATTTCCCAAG
>NW_003859743.1:0-1035 GCF_000181295.1 Otolemur garnettii | reverse complement strand
TGGGTCGTAGGCTCTGACCAAGCTGGCAGTGTGCACTCTCTGGGTTCACTAAGGGGTTGGTTCTTTGGGATTTAGTTGAATGTGTTTGTTAATCTTGATGTAACTGATAACCCCTTTCCATTCCCCTGGGTATCTCATGCTTCTCATGGGTAGTTTTAGCTTGAACATTCATTTTTCATTTCTTTTTTAGATACATTTTAAAGTATTTATCATAGTTTCGACTGGTACGTTGATGGAAAAGTTGATGTCCAAGGGAGAAAGGGGAATTAATTTAATTTCTGCCTTTAATGTGCTTTGATGAACTTAGAGTTTTCCTTTATGCATCTGATCCATATCACCAAGTTCAAATAAATGTTTTATATCTGATTCAGACCCACAACTGAACTGTAGTGGTTGTGGTAAAGCATCTGTCACGTGTTTAACACATTGTTTAGGCATCAGTATTTAAATCATAAAAGTCTCATAGATTAGGCTGTACCTGTAGCTCAGTGGGTAGGGGGCTGGCCACATACACCAAGGCTATTATGTTTGAACCTGGCCCGAGCCAGCTAAAACAACAGTGACAACTGCAACCAAAAAATAGCTGGGTGTTGTGCCAGGTGCCTGCAGTCCCAGCTACTTGGGAGGCTGAGGCAAGAGAATGGCTTAAGCCCAAAGGTTTAAGGTTGCTATGAGCTGTGACGCCACAGTACTCTACCGAGGGTGACATAAGGTGACTCTCTCTCACTATGTCTCGGTGTAGGGGGAGGGCACGGGGAATGTCTCATAGATTAAAGAAAATGAGACTTGGCACTTGTGGCTTAAGGGGCTAAGGCACCAGCCACATACACCTAAGGTGGTAGGTTCAAATCCAGCCCGGGCCTGCCAAAACAACAATGACAGCTGCAACCAAAAAATAGCCGGGCATTGTGGCAGACACCTGTGGTCCCAGCTACTTGGGAGGCTGAGGCAGGAGAATTGCTTCAGCACAGGAGTTGGAGGTTGCTGTGAGCTGTGATGCCACACCACTCTACCCAGGGGGACAGCTTGAGGCTC
>NW_003859742.1:0-1035 GCF_000181295.1 Otolemur garnettii | reverse complement strand
GTACCCTTTAATGACAAAGGAATTTAAAATATGGGCAGCATGGGAAGGAAGAAGGGGGAATTATCGTTTAGTGAATATGAAGTTTCAGTTTGTGAGGATGAACTATTTCTGTAGATGGATGGTGTTAATCATTGTGTAACAATTTGACTACTCTGGGCAGTGCCTGTAGCTCAAGGAGTAGGGCACTGGCTCCATACACTGGAGGTGGCGGGTTCAAACCCAGCACCAGCCAAAACAAACAAACAGACAAATAACAATGTGACTGCTCTTAATGCCTCTAAACTATACACTTAAAAATGGTTAAAATGGGGCCAGGTATCGTGGCTCATGCCTGTAATCCTAGCACTCTGGGAGGCCAAGGCAGGAAGATTGCTTGAGCTCAGGAGTTTGATACCAGCTCGAGCAAGAGCAAGACCCTGTTTCTACTAAAAATAGGAAAACTACCCTAGCACTATGGTGCACGCATGTAGTCCTGGCTACTTGAGAAGTTGAGGCACAGGGATCTCTAGAGTCCAGGTGTTCAAGGTGGCAATGAGCTATGATGATGCCACTGCATCCTAGCTGGGACAACAGAGTAAGACCATGTCTCACAAACAACAACAACAACAAAAAGGTTAAATGGTTAATTTTATGTTATGTATATTTTACTACAATTAAAAAAAAATCTAGTAGCAACCAATTTTGGAATGTATGTTAAAATGGATATTTCTATTATTTAAATAGTTGAGTCCTGTCCAAGACTGGACTCCGATGCCATATTAATGGTAATACTTATATGAAAAATATATGTCTGCCTTCAGGATGATAATAGCTCCATTTTAAAAATAAATAAACAATATTAACTAATATTTATTCATTGAATGCCTGCCCTCTATGAGCCAGGTGCCAGGGAGGTAGCTAGAAAGAAGACATAATTGTCACTCATTTTACATTGTAGTTGGGTTGTGGGACCAGTGAGGGGAAAAGATGGACAAACCTATAAAAACAGACCGTGTTGGGGGTTGACAGTGCTCTATGCAGGTTAGAGCAGGTGAC